>NW_019479182.1:0-1040 GCF_002814215.2 Seriola lalandi dorsalis | reverse complement strand
TGTGTGTGTGTGTGTGTGTGTGTGTGTGTGTGTGTGTGTGTGTGTGTGTGACAGAGAGAGAGAGAGAGAGAGACTGAGTACATTTAGCACCTTCATCCCTGCTGGCACTGAGAGGACATGGCGAGGGCAGAGAAGCAGTCTTGAGTGTGAGAGGAGCATAAAAACTCAAACCCAGAGAGGAAGGAAAGGAAGGTGGACAGGGACGGAGATGGTGGGACATATATATGTGTAAAATTGAACATGACAAAGCGAGAGAGTTAGGGAAGCAGATTAGTGAATTCTGTTAAAAGAAAGGTGAAATGTGATAAATTAACAGATCTACAAAGGGTCATAGTGAAAAAACTGTAAGTTTGTGTGAAACAGAGTGAAGGAAGGAGAAATAGGGATGAATGTGTTTCAGGTCTCCAGGGTAGAAAGTGCATTAACCGAAAGAGGACACACTCTGATGGGTTATGGGTCACAAACTAGAGGTTGTAGGCAAAGTCACACATAGACACAGAGACAAAGACACACACACACACACACACACACACACACACACACACACCCACGCATATATACATAATTCATCAGTGTAGAAGTTTTATGTTCATCCCAATCTCTTGTACTGAACTTTTGCTCTAAGCACTCTGTAGTGCTCTATACCGAACATGAACCAACCATATGGTTTATTCCAGCAGATCATTGAATTTAAAAAGAATTTGTCCAGAGGTGAAGTAGAAGGATCAATGTAAAAAACAAATTATGTGTCACCATTGAGTAGCCATCGTGCAGGTAGTTGCCACTTGGAATGTGCTTGCAATTTCAATGAAATCTTAAGTAAGCGTGACTGTGTGAATATGGTACGCTTGTGAGTGCATGTGTGTTTCTCTCTCCCCGTGTTTGTGTTTCTGTGTTTGTGTTTCTGTGTTTGTGTTTCTGTGTATGTGTTTCTGTGTGTGTGTGTGTGTGTGTGTGTGTGTGTGTGTGTGTGTGTGTGTGTGTGTGTGTGTGTGTGTGTGTGTGTGTGTGTGTGTGTGTGTGTGTGTGTGTGTGTGAGT
>NW_019479181.1:0-996 GCF_002814215.2 Seriola lalandi dorsalis | reverse complement strand
TGATTGATTGATTGATTGATTGATTGATTGTTTGATGAGTCAGATGTTTCTCTCAGGAGCTGGTGGGGACCAAACACAGAGCTAAAACAGAGGGAACACTGAAAACTGGACAACTGTCCACATGAATCATCATGTTGATCTGTAGCTGTTGGTGCTTGATCCCAGGTGTACCTGCCAACTGATAGGTGATTTGTTGTGTTCACTTGTTTCTGAAACAAAATTAGTTACTGCATGTTTCAAACTACACATACTTTAATTGATTTATTCTTAGAGTGAAGAAGACAAAAGAATTCAGATGATAATGTTATTTAGTTTGAATAAAATAGTGAATGTGACAACCTAATTAAAATTTCTCTATTTTTATTCAGTAGATAAAATGATTTTCTCATAAAACACATGGAGAATGAACTGACTGTGTTCCAGTCAGATCTGTTAAGTATTTTAGCCTCTTTTAGCAAATCATTTTGGTTTTCAGAAAACTCTGCTCTCATCAACTCATCTCAGGATTTTATACTGATGCCCAAAGTCCCCAGTACACAAACCCAATACATTGTAGCTGTAGAGTTAACTTCAGGCGGAGAAGGAAGCCTTTCTTTGGGGTGATGCTGGGTGAGTGTGGGTGGTTGGAGAAGGGAGCCTTCCTTCTCCAGCCACGCCTTGAGGAAGACCCTGTAGGGTCGAAACCGGTCGGTGTTTTACTCCCTTATTTTGGATCTTTGTTTTGGATTTTTACTCTGATATCCCCTAACTAGATAAAGGCATATTATTATATCCTTGGCTCTGCGCGATCGTGCCAGATGTTAAGTCTACAGCTTCATTGTGTCTTACTTCAACTTCAAGAGCACCTTGCATTCATCTGGAGACTCCCTACGATATAACCGAGAGTACCCGATATTTTTCTTTGTATTTATCACAAACCCAATACATGTTGGACAAGCAACAAAAAGAATCACACTCTATAATCAATAATCACACTGAACTTTTTCTTTCTGTACA
>NW_019479180.1:0-996 GCF_002814215.2 Seriola lalandi dorsalis | reverse complement strand
GCCCTGTGGTGAGCAGTTCTCTGCAGATGATTGATGGTGGCAAAAAAAAAAGACTGTGTGTGTGTGTGAAGACTTGCACATCGTCTGTGATTGCCTGCAGTCATGCTTCACACACAGGCCATGCTTCCCTAGTCATCACCAATCACAGTGACAGAGGGTGACGGACTGCCTGCTGACAAGTGGAATTGTCAGGGACACACACACACACACACACACACATACTCTCAAACATTAACACTAGGCAGACTGACCAGAGCTCAAAAAATATTCTAAATTCGATTTGTGAAAATTAAAAAAGCGGCACTACCACAGCTGTCTGCCTCGTGACTTGCACTGAATGCACTGCATGATGGACAGGAGTCACACAAAGTCACTTTCACTGATTGGAAAAAAAGAAATGTGGGTCAAACTGAAAAGAGCGAATAATTCAACAACAAACATGTGGTAATGATGGCAGAGAGTTCACAAATCAACTCCACCACAAAGATAGTGATTTGCACTCCAAGCAATCTAAAAAGCCCTGTTTGGAGATTCTTTGGATTTTGGTAAGTTGGCGGCAAAACTGAATGAAATTGATGAAGTTGTACGCAAGCTATGTAATAGTTAGCGTTCGAGCACATCTCGAAATTATGCACCCAAATAAGTGGATGGATGGATGGATAGATAGATAACATTGTCCTTTGCCCTCAACCCCCTTAAGAAGTATGTCAGTGTGTTAAATTCCCCCTCCTGACTGTTACTCATTCTAATTCACTTATTCATCTCTATTATTAGGCTGAAGCTTCTCTCTGTATGGAAACCAGCAGAGCACAGTATGTGAGCAGGACACCAGCCACTAGGCCTATTGCTTTTTTACACATCTCATCCCTTGTTTTTGCGATTGCCTTGAAATTCTGGGCACTGCTTCACTTAATCTATCAGCCTAGAAAATAGTGGATTGACATTTCAGTTGTTCTACCCAAATGATGGTTTTCAACCTGTTACAAAAAGCAGTAG
>NW_019479179.1:0-997 GCF_002814215.2 Seriola lalandi dorsalis | reverse complement strand
CAAAGACAAACACACATGCATGCACACCTATTCAGGCACTTGCTGCACTCTCAGAACTGTTTTGGCAGGCTTTACACTCGATTTGTCATATCCAAATGCTGTCTTGTTAACCAGTGAGAGGAGTGGAGGTGCAGCAGTAAATTGGACCCAGTGGGTAATTGATCAGCTCGCTGGTTATCATCCACTCAGCTGCAGCTTCACCGGCAAATATGATCAATACCAGAGGAAAAATCATATTACACAGTCCTTCCATGCTCTAATGATATTAAAAACCCAGTTAGCATTGACAGATGTGTATCCATTAAATGAAAGTGATGGGTTTTTTCAGCTAAGTTGCTGCAGTCTTATTCTGGTGAGGCTGCTTCATGTACAGTTAAAGTGATTGCAAAGAGGAGAGAAGTGCTCATTTTTCTCGGGTTGGGAAATTTAGAGTTGGTTGACCTTCAGATGACACACTGCCTGGATTACAGGTTTCACACTCTGTTGCAACCTCAGAGCGCTTTTAGTATAAAAGTACAAGTGTGAACCAGGAGTGCTATCTCTTGCACATCATAAGGCAATGCCTCTTCCTGTTGTTGGAACGATAAAGATCACAGATTTGACTCAGCAAGACAGCGCTTCAACCACACTCTCACTTGACTCAGCTGCGGTGGCGGCAGACTGTCCTGTGGTCAGCAGATTCACACTCACACACACACATACACACACACACGTTATATCCACACCTGACTCATCTGCAAGGGTGGAAATTGCTCTGGTGGTAACTCTTCTGTGCACATAGACACGTACAGGACTGGCTATCTCAGCATGTCCAGTGTTCTGCTGCTGGGAAGGCTGTGGATTACTCAGCCTTATTCATCTTTAGTGTGACACTGACAACACCTCAGGATATGAAGGGACGATGTAGAGCTGCATGAACCCACACTAACAACAATTTAAAGCCGCTATAATCCAGTTTTTCTGATAACAACGTATCAAATGCCTGTGTAATGTGAGA
>NW_019479178.1:0-997 GCF_002814215.2 Seriola lalandi dorsalis | reverse complement strand
TATATATATATATATATATATATATATTCATATTAGTACACTAACATTCACATAGTTTATATACACTTTATGTGTAATTGCAGTTCTTAATAATAATTCAGAATAAAACATTCAGAATAGAAAGGGTTGTTTAAAATACCTACATATTTATTTATAAATAAACATGATTATAGAATGCTTTATGGTCAAATGTTTTGGGTTAAAATGCAATCGAATATTGATACTGATATTGAGCTAAAAGCTGAGAGCAATGAAAAGCATTAGTTTATTTAAGTAATGTGAGGAAACAAATCATGAAATCATGTGAAGTACAGCACTAATGTTGTTTGTTGCTTATTTATTTAATATTAATATATGTTTTTCTCTTTTTCTCTAATCAAAGGTTTTTCACCTAATGACTAAAGATTTATGACAAGTGACTAACTGAATGGAACCATGTAATTTATCTGTCAATTCTAATGGCTGAATATTTCAAAATAAAAAGAGAGAGGAAAACTTTGTTGGGTGGATGGATCAGCTGCACACATTCTTAAAAGATAACTGGACAGATAAGATGTTTCATTGTTGAGTAATTGTACTTGTTCACTGACAATAAAGATGAATGTAATATAATCTAATCTAATCTAATCCTTAGCCTTTAATGCCATCCTGGTTTGAGCCTCATGTATGATGGATTCTGTGTGAATAGTTGTATTGTGATTTGGCTTACCTGCACAATGTCCAGCACCATTCCAGCTGACACAGTTCCAAATCCAGCAAGAAGGAAAGGCACCAGAATCTGCAGTGCCATAGCCAAAGGTGACTCCTTGGGCATATTCTGCAAATCAGATCCCTGCCCTTCACCCTCATCCTCCTCCTCCTCCTCTTCATCTGCCTCCTCCCCAGAAAACCTCCTCTCAGCCAACATGGGCTCTGTTTCAGAGTAGCCTCCGTCTCCACAGTCAGAGACAGTCACAGAGGATCGAGAAGCCCGGTCCAGGTGCCGTCGACTTTCTGC
>NW_019479176.1:0-1056 GCF_002814215.2 Seriola lalandi dorsalis | reverse complement strand
TGGTCTGGTATATTCACTGGAAATGACTCAGAGGAGGCAGATGCTGTTTAATTGATTGGAGACCAATTAACCGACTGATGAGGGATGTGACGTTGCATCACTGTGACTCAGTGTGAGACTCAGGTTCTGAAACGCAGCAGCTGAAGGCTGGTTGTGGTCCTACCTATGATGGCAGAGGATCGTTGTGTACCTGTGATGGTAGAGGTTTACCTGTGTGATGAAGACCTGCTCTGTATTAGACAGATTTACTGCAGGAGCACAAGGAGCGCAGACCTCCCCAACATTTAATCAGTTCCTCTCTGATGACATATAACAGACACAGGTGAAAACATGGCCTGCTTGGTGCAGGTAATGAAAAGTGCAGTGACATCTAATACACCTGTGTGAAAGCACACCTGTGTGAACCAGAGCAGCGTCTATTGTCATGGTTTTCTTTTGGAGGCAGTTTTACTTAAAGAAGTGTTTAATGTTTCATCTTGAGCTCATCAGCTAATTATCACCTCATCTCTGGAAATCAGCAGAAATCATTAAAGTGTTAATTGTTTTTTATGAATATAACAAGGTCCCTTTGTTTTTACAAACCAACCTGTTAGTGTGTTGATTATCTTGTTATCTCGTCACCATCTGACAGAGTACAGTGAAAGAGTAATATAGTTCTCACATAGTCAGTTATATAAGATGCAGAAATAATAAACACAAGAAAAACTTTGTTGCATAAAGTTTGATAATTTAAACTTGCTCATTAACAACTCCCACCTTCATTCTTCACAAGTCTAAAAATCAGTTCAGTTCTTTTGAAAGTCATTTGATTTACAAAAAGGAAAAAAATATAAAAGACATTGTTCATCGACATTGACATTTGTTCATTTTAAAATAACAAAGTAAAGTCGGCCTGTTCACAGAATTAAAATACTGAGAGCCCAGGACCAGTCAGAGCCCAGGACCAGTCAGAGCCCAGGACCAGTCAGAGCCAAAGACCAGTCAGAGCCCAGGACCAGTCAGAGCCCAGGACCAGTCAGAGCCCAGGACCAGTCAGAGCCAAAGACCAGTCAGAGC
>NW_019479174.1:0-997 GCF_002814215.2 Seriola lalandi dorsalis | reverse complement strand
GCTAAAGTGCCTGGGAGATCCGTGGGGACGGAGGGAGGAAGTGCTATGAGAGAGAGAGAGAGAGAGAGAGAGAACAGAGACGGATGAGATACATATAAACAGAGAGGGAAGTGAGACAGTGAGAGGAACTGATCCAAATGCCAACAGAGAGGCGGATATATTCAGGAGAAGCGAACAAACACAACAACAAAATCCTGACTGTTTGAGCCGTGGATGAGCCAACAGAGTGAACAAGCTCGCAACTGCAGCCCAGTCAAACCACACAGAGTTATATAAAAAAAAAAAATCATGTTGATCCATGGAAAAGTGAGTCCAACCACAACAATCAATAAAATATTGACAAACACCAGCTGGGCTCTGGTTTTGTTTTTTCAGCTTTAATATGGACGAGCGCTGAAAGAAACACGGTTACAGTGTCGTACGCGTGACATCTGATTACGTTGCCTTTTTGTCTCACTTTTTATATGTTGGGGTTTTTCTGGGCGGGTTTGTGGTTGTTCTCATGTCTTAAACTCAACGAAGCTGCCTGAATGAATGAAGCTACAAACTCTTGTGCATTTTATCATGATTTAAACCACAATATTCACCGTTTTCTATACACACATTAAAAGCAGGAGAAGATGTGGAGGCCTTGGAGTTGTTTTTAAGGCCCTTTTGTCATGATGTAACTATGTAGTAATGTAACTATATTTACTTTTGCTGATGTGTAATTAATAAGGTTGTGCAGGCTTAATTATTTTTTTCAATGTGTAATTAGTTATTGATTACATTTTTTTTTTCAAATTACTTGCCCAACACTGATTTTCTGTTCGACTAATGGAATAATCGGCTAATTATTTCAGCGCTAAACAAAACACCACAGTCCGACTTGATTAAAAAGTCTGAGTCCTGGCTAATTTATCACCAGAAAACAAGTCGACAAGGTGCATGATTTTATGGAACTTTCACAATTAAAAATGAAGGCGGCTTCTAATAGTGAAACCAGTATAGATAAAAA
>NW_019479173.1:0-997 GCF_002814215.2 Seriola lalandi dorsalis | reverse complement strand
TTTTTTTTTTTATTACTGAATAGAATAAAAGACATTGAAATTAACAAGCTCATCATCCCAAATACCTTTTCTCATGTGACAGAATTTAACAAGATTTCTGAACAAAGGTTCTGGTTTTTTCCAGCTTTCTACATCAGCCTTCAACAAATGACAGCTATAACTGATACTGTGTTTGATCAAAAACCACCACCTGCAGTTTGGCAGCGCAGGTGACTAATGTCAACCCCTCCTTCACTTCCTTTACCTTTTTAACCTGACCAGAAGTCTGGAGGCTTTGCCCAGCAGTTCAACAGCCTGACGCAGACGGTCCTCATTCTACAGACAGAAAACAAAGATGTATTAACTCAAGGAAATAAAAGCAACGACATCAGTGTAATGATTCAGTTATTGTCAGCAGCTCAAATTGTTACCTCAAACACACCAGCTGCCTTTTGATACAGGTCCACAGCTTTCTCCAGGTTTATAGGCTCAATCAGTCTGAGGAGAAATATGCGTTTCAGTTAGAGGGAGAGTCTCGTTCATGCATGAAAAGAATTTTAAAACGTATTCTCAAAACTGACAATGCGAATTCAATCCATACAATATAATATACAGTGAAAGAATGTCTCATCATAGTTATAAATCTATCAAATATGTTGGCTGCTTGTTCTGTTAACAGCTGAGGGATTTAGGCTTGATCTAATGCCTCAAGTGTGAAGTATAAGGTATTGTTTTTTTACTTTCCAGCCCTGTCCAGAGCCATGGCAGCAGTGTCAGGGGTCCCGTTCTCCATGTACATCATACAGGCTTTCTCTATGTACTGGATGGCCTCTGGCATCTTCTTTTGTTCCTGTTACAGTGCAAACACACCAAAGTTACAATTCTGCTCCATCTACCTGACGTTAATGACCTCAGTGTTAACGCTATGGCTGCACTCACCTTCATCATCATACCTGCCTGTTCAATAGCCCTGAGGAAGGAGAAGAGGAGTGAGAATAAAACAAATGCTTTTTATGTT
>NW_019479172.1:0-997 GCF_002814215.2 Seriola lalandi dorsalis | reverse complement strand
CAGCTTTAGTAAGCTAGCTCTTAGGTTCAATCAACATTATAAGAATTCACAATTTTCTGTCCATCTTTGCCTCACAGGGGTTCCCCTACAAGTTTACATCCTTCCAAAATCACATTTCTATCTTTATCGAACAGGTCTTCTCATTTGAAAAAAAAGAAAAACTTGACTTTAGACAACTGTAGTCAAGCTTATTAACATCCAATAATCTGCATTCACCCATTTTCCCACTGATGTACAAAGGTAAATCCGCATTCACTCTCCTTCAAGCTTGTTTTGATTCCGACCAACTCCCGAGAAAAACATCTGGCTCTTCAGCAGCTGGATACCCACTATGTTCACCAGTGTTTTGGGAGCAGAGAACTACATGTAATTAAATTAATAGTTTAACTACATTTTGCAGTAGCTTGCTGGTAGTTCAACTACATTCATATGAGCATAGTGATTCAACTAGTTACTCCTTTTTTTTGCCATTTTTGTTGTAGTTAACTACTGAAACTACAAACAATTTTAGGCCACAAAAGGACTTTTTACATCACCATTGCTTCTCTACGGTAATTGAACGCCCTCTGAGCAGCCCCCGACCGCTGTGAAGACACGTCCAGGCAATGCATTTGTTAGGCAGTCCACACCACACACTTGACCTTTGTGTAGTGCATGTGCAAAAGCTGAGGGCATTGCTCAGTGGTCTCACAGCTACAACATCATCATGGATAAACCTCCTGATTCTCAGCCCGAGGAAGAATCACCATGGCCATACTTAATCAGTTATTGTTTACGCAACCAGAACTGACATTCCTTGCGATTTCTCATGAATGGTGGGGTATTTTATTTTTGGTTGATGTTATGACCTGTGAACAAGTAGGTACTTTTTTGGAATAAACTCAACTGAGTGGCATTATTTGCTGACATTATTTTTTTGTATTATACTTTGTTATAATTCCATCACATGTACATTGTCAATTTGATAAAGTAGTTTGAACTACTTTTTTTTCCCTCA
>NW_019479171.1:0-997 GCF_002814215.2 Seriola lalandi dorsalis | reverse complement strand
CACTGAGAACTGTTATTTTCCAACAAAGAACAAAAACTGTTTAAACTACTTCTCAATGAAAACTATTATAGCAAGGTGTGTGGATACTTCAGAAAAACAGAAACAGTGATTCTGGAGAGTCTGTCCTGTTTGGGAATGTTTGAGTGCCGTCTGTTAAATCCCATTGTTTTGGGATTGAACAAAACAAACTGTAACTAGAAGAAGAAACAAGTTTTGGAAAGGACTGGAGAACAGTTAGTTAAAATTCATCATCAGACTCATCATCCCAGCTGCACTTTTCCTGCGTGGGCTTGCTGAAGTCCACTTCCAGGTCATAAACAAAGTCCGGATCGTCTTTGAGCCTGCGGTTCTTCTCAAACACTTCATCCATTTGGCCCTTTTTGCGAGCCAGCTCCTCATCGTCCAGTTTGTTCAGGTCTTCATCAGGGTCCACGTGGAAGGAGGCCAGACTGTGCTCCAGGCTGAAACCCTGCATGTGATCTCGCAGGATGATGTGAAGCTTCTCTAGCTGGCTCTGAGACACACCCTCCAAGTAGTCCCTGTGTCGAGGATTGTTCTTCAGCCTTTCAGCTGCCATGCTGTAGTCTGGAGGTTAGGAGGAGAAGAAAGAAATAGATTATAGCATTATGTACACATTCTGCTGATTCTGTTGCTGCACAGCTTCCTGTACAATGTCCTCCAAAGTGATAGGAACCAAGTACTTTTGCACTGGAAATCTTCCTGCCCAGTTAGTTTGTTATAACTTGATCAAGCAGAATTGTATTTGGGAGTATGCAGCATGTAGCACAACATCAACTCAAAGAATAAAAATTATGATTACAGGCCTCAGGATAAGATTCAAAAAATGAAGGGGCTTCCTTAAAGCTCTTATCCTCATAATTTACATTTGGCCTTACTGGTGCATATTCCCACTAAATTGCAGTAATTCAGGTCACCAGAGTAACTGGCAAAGAGTAAATCTGGGGTCTTGAGCTCAGTAGTACTCGTCCACTGCATC
>NW_019479170.1:0-998 GCF_002814215.2 Seriola lalandi dorsalis | reverse complement strand
GTTTTCACCAAATTTGAAAAAAATTCTCTCAAGGCGTTATGGAGATATCACGTTCAAAAGGCCAAAACCGCATTTTGTGAAGTCCCCTTTGACCTTGACCTTTGACCTTTGACCACCATATCTAATCAGTTCATCCTTGAGCCCTGGGGAATGTTTTTTTTACCAAATTTGAAGAAGTTCTGTCCAGGCATTATTGAGATATTGTGTCCGGGTCTGGCTGTCGCCGGCGTAGAGGCATAAATGCTACTTGGTTGACCTTGAAACCACAGGAGGAAATCCCAGGGGAGACATGCCCCCTACCTCCTGAGGGTTGTCCCCCCCCTATCATTGTAACCCTAACTATGTAAATTTAAATCATATGATAATATGTGCTGAAACCACTTCAGCAACTCATAAATGCAAAACAATTCGTTTTTAAGTTTCAAATGTTTTCGTCCCCACTCTTCCTTGCAGCGGTTTGCTCCACCGCCTGCTACCTTGATCCCACACACCCGCTACCTTGATCCCACACACCTGCTACCTTGATCCCACACACCTGCTACCTTGATCCCACACACCTGCTACCTTGATCCCACACACTTAAACGAATGAGCATTACTTCTACCACTCAGCAGTCTGCATCTTGTTTGATCCGTTTCCACATGGTTTACACACTGGTCTGATTCAGTTAAACTGGATCTAAGCTTTAGCTTTGTTAGCTTGGATCAGCTGATGGCTGTCGCTTCTCTTCTACTACTGTAAATAACCTGCATGCTGTGTGTGTGTGTGTTTTTGTCAGCAGCAAAAAGGAAAATGGAGATACAATCATTTTTCAGTGCAACAAAACGTGAGCCCACAGTAATATCAGAAGCAATTTGATGAAATCTTCACAAGGAAGGAATGAAGTGTTTATGGAAATGTTAACATAATGGTGTCATTAGGCAAAAGAGACGGAGAGAACAGAGCGGCAGGGAGACCAGGGACAGTCAGGCAGTCTGGAGTACACACCAGATGTGAAA
>NW_019479169.1:0-998 GCF_002814215.2 Seriola lalandi dorsalis | reverse complement strand
AGATGCTGTTAAACTGCATGTGAATAGAGTGAAATAATATAATACTGTATATGAACTTGGATGTATATAAAAGCAACAGGACAGTCTCTCAAAAGCAACATCTTTGTCTTTCTTTTGGTGAGATGGGAATTTACAAGATGTGTGAACATATTTAGCTGCCAAGAAGGCAAAGACAATTTTATGAGCAAAAGATAATCTAATTTATGTGTCCAAACAGCCATGACCTTAATGTTTGGAGCAAATATATTCCATCAGCATGACTGGATTAAACTAATTTTACTACAAAAGATCAGATAAATAGTAATTTTGCTCTATCCAGGGCTCACTCACAAAGAACATCTGACCTTTAACCTCTGAGCTCATAGCTGCATAGCCCGCCTCCTCTGCAGTCTCTTGTGTAACAAAGGGAGTGGACAGGATATGGTGCAGCAGCTCCACCTGGTGGGAGAAAAATGTCACAGCTTTTCACAGAGAAGCAATGGAGAGTCACTTTTTTTTTACACAATTTACCAGACCCACACCTCAAAAGTCACACTGCCACCCAGTTCCTCAGCACACATTTACATCTGTAAGATATTTTGCACAATCAGATGTAGCTCTTCCTGTTTTTCTCAAGTTTCAACATCATTACACAACAGAACATTTAGAAGTGAATTCCTTACGTGTGTATGTAGCAATCATCAACATTAATGTGTAGCTTTAGTGGCTGGCTTTTCATTCTGTTTTTGACAATCCAAGTCGGGATCATTTTGTTGTCTGGAGAGTACTTTGCTTACCAAACTGCCGCATGCTCTGACATCTTTTTGCTCACCTGCTGACCTTAGTGGTGGTACATACTGAACCACTCAGAGAAGTGCTTGTGCAATGATAAGTCATCAAGAGCCCACATCTAATACATACAGATGTACATTGACATTGTGAAATTGTGTGATTGTGTGAAACTGTAATTTCCCTTTGATATAAATAAAGGTAATAATCTGAAACTGTGTCATATAAAT
>NW_019479168.1:0-998 GCF_002814215.2 Seriola lalandi dorsalis | reverse complement strand
AGAGTGAAGAGGAAATAACTTTGGCTTGGATTAGGATTTTTTTTGCTTAGTGGAAAAACTCTGTAAAGACCCCATTATGTGGCTTTTGCATGCTTGGTTTGTAAATCAGATGGAGACAATTAAGTCATATTTCTTCCCACAAAACTGTTTG
Organism: Seriola lalandi dorsalis; assembly: GCF_002814215.2. Lineage (NCBI taxonomy): Eukaryota > Metazoa > Chordata > Actinopteri > Carangiformes > Carangidae > Seriola > Seriola lalandi. The sequence goes on along the minus strand of NW_019479168.1, from coordinate 847 downwards.
AGTTGTGACAGAGCCAGTCTGACATACTGATCACACAGGAGGAAGTAACATAATAGCTTCAGTGCATTAAATTTCATGACTACTATGGATCCAACACACTCAAAAATAGACTCAGAAAATGTACCAAAAACTACATTTTTCCCAGACATACAGTACCATAACAAGACAAAGACAAATAAAAGACTCGCACGAGACAGACGCATATCTACTCTACTCTATCCAACATGAAAGAATTAAGTAGTCTAATATCTATAATCTTTTTAAAATAAAGTAAGTCTGCACTAGATATAACAGACTTTGCGGGCTCAGCCTTTAAGTTTCAATGTGAAACCATGAATACATGTAATTAGATATAAGTATGATAATGATATGACTGAATGAAAATACAAAGTTACATTTATTTATCAAATTACTGTATACAGTGATAGGCTGGCATTGTATCATGTTATGTTCAAAAGCATTACTAATGGTACACATTTTACTCCTGTGTTACATTTATGCTAAGTAGCAGACACAGCAATATCAATAGCTCCTTCCTTCCTGCCTAGGCGCCAAATCAAACAAATTAGCAGTGTTGGCTAGTGGGGAGCCAGTGAGGGATCATGTTCATGATGCATGCATTACAACAGGATGGTGAAGCTCCCTGCTGGAACAGAAAAAGAGCAGCTGATGACTCAATGTGAATTAGAGGAAGCACACGGTTGGCTACACCCCACCCAGGTCAATAGTCAGCAGGAAGTGTCAAGGATTTGGAGCAGTGGGAATAAGCCATTATGAAAAAAAAAATTAAAATGCGATAAAATAAAAACAAGGGGACTGATTTTCCTAGTATTACCTGATGTTTTAA
>NW_019479167.1:0-998 GCF_002814215.2 Seriola lalandi dorsalis | reverse complement strand
AGTTTTTACACGTTTATAAAAACTTGAAATTCAGCACAGAGATCCTTGTGTTTTCATGGCCCGTTCTTCACGTTGACGCTTCAAACAAAGAAATGCTGAAATGAAGTATAAAAATATTTTGATGCATAACTGAAATACTCTGCTAGCCTTTTGTCTGTAGCTGTTGACAACAACAGGTGCATCTTCTGCCTTCATTCTGTCCTGGGCTGTTTTGCATCACAGTAGATTCTCTATTTTATTTTATTTTTGCCATTTCTCTGAGGTTTTATTACCTTTTATCTGCTGCTTTACCTTCACTGTAGTTCAGTCAGCCAAGTAATGTGTGATACTTATGTACATACAGAATATGCACAGTCTAGTCCTCACAACCAAACATCAAGAAGGTAGTGAGGAGTTCTGATAGAAAAAAAGATAATCACTTCCCTCCTATGGGGCCGCAGACTCGGGGTCTACAGGTGAATACTGGAGTGGAGGGAAGGTTTTTAAAATGCTGTTTGAGCAGCAGCATGGCGAGCGGCGTGGCAGCTAAAGAGAGATTCTTATTCATCACTGAATACCATGAAGGCGGCCTCCTATTGGTCTCAAATTCTATATTTCTCTTACTATCAACAAAACCCATAAAAAGGCCAAAACCCAACCAACAGGTATCATCTGTGGAGCCAAAGCCTGATGGATGTTATTCCTCTGAGCCATGGACCTAAATAGTTGTGTGGAAATGATTAAAAAAGACACATAAATAAATCCACACTGTTGCACTGGGTTACATTTTCTCTCATTACAATGAATGTGGGCATTATAGTTTAATTTGAGTGAATCCCACATGCACCATGTGGAGTCTGTAAATACTCACTCGTGCACCGAATGTGTATTAATGTGCAATGAAAATAGTCTCCAACAAATACTGTACAACACTGTTCGCTCTTGTGTGAGAGTTGTTTGCTAAACACTGGGATTTTACGTGATTATACTTCCTCTTTAAATGCAATGAAACTATACAT
>NW_019479166.1:0-998 GCF_002814215.2 Seriola lalandi dorsalis | reverse complement strand
GTCAATGCATGACCATGTCTAATGGAAGGTAGCACAGTCAGACTGCTGTGCTGCTCAACCTATTGGTTACACTTTTAATCAGGCAAACTTTATTTATATAGCAACTTTCATGCTATTCAAAGTCAAACAATGGACTGGGAGACAAATGTATACCAAGACTAGAATGTCAAACCTCCGCCAGGCAAAGTATTGATGAAAATGTCAAAAAATGTTTAGTTGTGTTCCTGGACCCGCCCCCTTTAACTGAAACAAAAATGAATGGGTTGTTCACTGGACCACGCCCCACCCCTCCACCAAGTTTGGTGTGAATCGGTTCAGTAGTTTCCACATATGAAAACATAAACTCCTTGGCGAAGGTAATTAAAATAAAACACTATAAAGAGAGCTGGCAGCTGTCAGTCTGTCCCAGTGGTGCTGCAAAGAAAATAGCTCCCATGGCACATGAAGTGTTTTCCCCTTAGATCGCCACAATAAAAGACATGTCTCTAAATCAGTTGACAGGAGCCTTGAACTGAAAACAATGTCAATTATTACTCTTTGGTTTATGATTATTTTAAACCATGAAGGTTTGATATTTGTCGAACTTTCCCAGAGTCTAGAAAAATGTGGGATGTCCCAATGTAAAGTCTGCAGTCTGAGGGGGAATGTGCAGGCAGGGCCAGCAGTAGAAACATTAATAAATGCATCAGCAAATCCTGAAGGTAGAATACCAGTTCTTATGATACATCTATGGTATTAAATTTAAAGGCTTTTCTTGATCAGTTTTGTTACTTTGCACATTGTTTCACTAAGAGGATTGCCTACCATCCAGAGAGTTTGTATTTTGCATAATGTTTCCCATAATGAATAATGAGCTGGCGGGTGTCGGAAATGTCCAGCTTTGTAGGTATCATGGTCCTGGATCACAGCTGGGCTGTCACATGCTAAAGGATTTCTAGAGAGAATAAGAAGCCAAAGGAATAAATTCCACATGGTTTTCTAATGTAAAATAACACATT
>NW_019479165.1:0-998 GCF_002814215.2 Seriola lalandi dorsalis | reverse complement strand
AAAAAACATGGTTCTTAACCTCAGGTCTGGCATTCTCAGTGTTCACTACACAGTTTAACAGACAAAATGAATTTGGCTTAGAGCTAGGTGATGTGTGTCTGTGTTGGCAAGGAAACCAACCTGTGAGAGAAACTTGTTTGAATTCTTGTTGAGAGTTAAATAAGATTGACAGAACTCATGTATTTACAGTATAAATGAAGCTACCACTAACATAAACCAGTGCCAGGCTAGCTGCAGTCTCTATGCTAAGCTAAGTTAGCCGCCTGCATAGCTTCAAATTTACCATACACATATCTATCTACAAAATGATGTAGGAGGAGTTTCAACAGTCTAACACTGGTGACAGAACAAGCTCAAGGTTCCTCAGTTCCCCAGTTAATATAAGACATTTCACATATCGCACCTTTAAGCAGAAGAGAAACATTTGGGTGTTTGTGGATGTGTTTAACGACAATGGAAAAAAGCTGCTGGTACTAAGCTGTTTACAATCCAGTGCAGGCTTTCAAGTCAACTGGTCCCTCCTGCAAAAGGCAAACACATTCCAAAATCTAGATAGGACATGCCCTAAAGCAGCCCCTCCCTACAAATTTGCAGAAGACTATTCATGCCCATAATCTAGAGGTATACAGTCTTTAACGGCTGTCTGAATCAGCATATACAGGAGGCCACTATTCAAACTGGATTCATACAACAAGAAACAAAGCAAACATTTGCTGGAATGACTCAGGCACACAAACTCAAGAGGTCACATCTTTCATCAACTGACCTGCGTCTTCCTGTACTCTATTAGGTGTGAGAGGCCAAAAACCGTGGCGACCGCCCCGCCCCCTATGATCGCCGTTTTCTTCAGAGCCTTCCTGAACGCCATTGGCCCTGCAGAGACAGTAAAGTGCAGTGAGGAGACAGAGCAGGGACACCCGGGTTATAAGGCTGTGACATGGCAGGTGATCATGTGTAGGAGGCATGCAAGCTGATGGGAGGGAGCACTGTCTGCAGGG
>NW_019479164.1:0-998 GCF_002814215.2 Seriola lalandi dorsalis | reverse complement strand
ATTGAGGACTTCCTTCCTTACATCCCTCTGATTCAAGGCCTAAGGAACCCAGGGATGAAGAGTCGCCACTGGGAGATGCTTTCTGAACGCATTCAGATGGAAGTAAAGCCCAAAGCGAACCTGACCCTCTCCCGCTGCCTGGAGCTTGGCCTGCAGAACCACGTGGATGACATAGCTCATGTGGCTGAGGTGGCTGGGAAAGAGTACACCATTGAGCAGGTACCTTTGAACCACAGTCACACATGCAGTATTGAATTAAGTGTTATGTGTGTTTCGTAAAAGGTTTGTGATGAATAGAGTGTTGCTGTGAAAAGTTTGGACAGGATTTGGGCAGCTTATTTTTGTGTCTGTGCACCTGGGTGAAAGTAGTCACACCATAGCTTTTAAGCTATTTACGCCTGTATGGAATGGCTATCTAAGCGCCTTGGGTTTTTTTTTTGCTGTTGAAAACGGTTCACATATACTCACATATACGCTGAGTGGCATACTAAATATCTGCCGCTGTCAGGCACCTATTAAATGCTGCTTTCTAGTTGAATGGGTCAAGCACAGGACTTTTCCACCAGGAAACTGGTGTCTGACTCCTATGTGAAATCAAAAGTTGATAATTAATGAGTTTTAGACTAAGTTGACTTTATCTTATTTTTATTGTTATATTTAGTTTTAGTCGCAGTGTCGTTCAGTTTGGGAAACAAAACTACATGCTTAGGTTTAGAAAAAATAGACCCTTTCACAATATTAACCATGTGTTAGAAAGACTTTCTGCTAGAACTTCTCCCATGTGACTCACTGAAGTGGTCCAGGAGAGCCTAAAACCTGGGTGTAAATAGCCACATGCAGATAGCAATGTTCAGTATCCACCCAGGGTGTAAATAGCATTGTTGGCTAAGCACACCTGGGTACATACAGCACCTGGCCTTATTTTTAACCTCTGCCTGAACAGAATGTAGAAGTTTAGATGCAATTTCCACAACAGGAGCACTTCAGTGGAGTTCTAC
>NW_019479163.1:0-998 GCF_002814215.2 Seriola lalandi dorsalis | reverse complement strand
ATTTTCATAGCAGACAACTGGCGTAGGCTGCAGAGTGTGAATAATGTCATAGGCTGTACTGATGCCACATGGTGGACATCTCCATTAACACAGATTTGGCTCATATGCCTGGTGATGAATTTTCAAACACTTTTCATTAGTTACTTTACAATGAATTACTTGTTCTCAAGTCCATCTTCCAACCATAACTGCATGACACCATTTCCTTTATACCGCTGCCACTCTAAATGCCAGGGGGGAAATTCTGTTGTCCATGCGGCATTGGTGGAAAACTTTATTTTAATTGCTTGCTTGCAGTTGTGGGCAGGAAAAGCAGCTTTCAAAGGTCTCCATTCATTTTGTTTGTATCTCAGTCAAATTCAGGGCTCCCAACATGTGGAAAACACAATCAAATCAAACACTACTGATTTTGGCCACACGTGGGTGTGGGCAGAGGTGGTAGGTTTACAAAGCAGATATGCCTCTTTTTTCCCATAGCAGAGATTTGTCGTAGGAAAAGTACAGGCTCTGTTACATTCAAGTGTCTCAGTCAACATGCCAGTCATCCAACATAAATACCCTGAAAATGAAACAGCTACATTTAATTCGGGCATCATTTTATTATTGTCATTATTTACACTGGGACATCTGGCTCCACCAACAAGCGAAAACATCCTCTTGTCCAACAAGTCACTTCATGACAGGACAGAATATGCTGGATGTTAGCATATTGTCATGCTAACATGCTAAATATTAGCTTTTGCTGTCAGTAATGCTTTCATCTTTGGAGTACCAGAAAGTAAAGATAAGGAGATAAGGAAAGGAAAGTATCTCGTATTTCATCATTAGGTTTACTAGGTTTATTTAAACAAGAAACTCTTTATTCCAAGAGCCCAGGAATAAACAGGATTGGTAAAATTCTGGAAAAAATAAAGTGTGTAAATGAATAAAACATTATCAAAACAAATGACAATTAAAAAGAATGTTTGAAAAAGAATACAAAAGAATGGTCCTCTGCA
>NW_019479162.1:0-998 GCF_002814215.2 Seriola lalandi dorsalis | reverse complement strand
CACGCTCTGAGTCATGCACTGAAGAGCAAACTTTGTCAAGCTGGATTAACACTCACAAGCTCCCAAGCAGGAAGGCAATTACTTGTGTTAACACTGATATCCACTGTAACACCATGACGACTGATTTCTCTTTGTGTCTGTCTGTGTGTGTTTATGTGTGTGTGTGTGTGTGTGTGTGCATGCGTGTAAAGGAGAGAGAAAAGATAAACAGCTTTCTTCCCTTCTTACCTAACATATATCCCATAGAGGCTTGAATGCAATAAAGACAAACAGTAATGAGGTGACACACTGGATGTGTGTGTGTGATAGAAAGAGAGAGAGTGTGAGAGAGAGAATGGCTAATTTGCACCTCTTGAGGACTCTATGACTTCATTTGAAACCCCATTGCATTGGAACTACGTACCATGAAACGCTATGAACCTCGTTTCAATTAAAAGAGAGTGTGGGCAAAACAATGAACAGTGCTGCAAACCAACCGGTAATTGAGGTTTGGAGGTGCTGTTTCATTTTATATTCAGGCTCATGCACAGAAAAGGTGGCCCTCAATCTCAAAAAGCATACATTTTTTGAAGTAGTTTTTAGAATAAGCTCATTTGTGTTGGTGTTTGCGCTGGGAGTGTATTTATAGTTATCTTCTTCACACTTTACTCACAGGAGCTGCGACTGAAAAGTTTCCACACATGAAACTTTCCCCAAACTTTCCCTAAACATACTTTCAGCGGCAGGAGTGTTCTTTTTTTTGTTCCACCCATCCAACTTCTGTGCTCACTTTTTTGTCTCATGTTGCTTTTTTCCTTCAGATCCACTTAGATGTTGCTGCTGTGCAGCAAGGTCACCCCTATCAGCACCACCACCTTTATTTATCTTTTTAGACCTCACACTGGCAGACCCCACCCTCACTCACCCATAACCCCCTCCCTGCCTCACGCACGCACACATTCATGCACACGCCTCAACATCCGCTCGATTCACTATACATGCATGCCTCCCTGCCCGTG
>NW_019479161.1:0-998 GCF_002814215.2 Seriola lalandi dorsalis | reverse complement strand
AGTCATTAAAGGATGAATTTCTTATGTAGCTTTTTTCTGAAATTAGTTTTTTGGTCTGCTTTCTACTCAAATAAATGAGCTCTATACTTCAATATGCAAATCAAAAATACAAATGCTTTGTAATAATAATAACATATAAGAAACATATTATGATAATGAGTTTTGAGCACGTGTGTGTGCGTGCGCGCATGTGTGTGGTCCTACCTGTGAGGTCCTTCTCTCGGAATTGGATCAAGGGGAAGACCATGCTGTCAGCCATCTGGTTGGCCAGCTCAGAGTGGAGCGAGTTCAGCTGGATGAGACAAAACAGATTATACGAAAATATCAAGTTGCTGCACAAGGACACAAAGAGAAGATGATGTACCCCCGCCAAACATCTTGAGGGATTACAGTTTATTTTAATATGTACAGTGACATTTGCTACTAGTTATTCCTGCAGGAAGATGGAAAGTAAATTTTTCAGTGAAATAGGTGCATAACTGCAGACAATGTCTCCCCTACATCATAGAAAGGCCATATTGTGGAACGGTGCATTTCGTGAAGAGAATAATAACGAAAGCCTTCTGTTTACTCTGATATTGGAAGCAGAAACACATATCGCACACAGAAGAAAACCCTGCCATAATTCTTTAAGGTTATCAGCAAGCTACACTCCCAACAGTTTAACAAGCTGACATCCACTTTAATCTGAATTATTTCGCAAGTGCTAAAGTTCACAGGATTAGGTGCAGGGGTAGGCCTAATTCTCACTACGAAACGAGTTCTCTTCCGTACATGACGAGGTAAAGGTCAAACAAACAATCAACCTGTGTCCTCTGAGCATATGTGTGTGTGTCCTGTATGTTGTTGAGTGCTGATTGTGCAGGCTTGTGGGCCCCCATGGCTGAAAGTGACAAGCCCATCTGTTATGTCTATATACCTGAGCCTACACACCCCCTCCTTCATGTATCCATCTATCCACCTACTGCCGCCTCCCTCCCTCCATCCATCCATCTATC
>NW_019479160.1:0-998 GCF_002814215.2 Seriola lalandi dorsalis | reverse complement strand
CTCTCTCTCTCACACACACACACACACACACACACACACACACACACACACACACATACAATCTGACTGGCCTTCTATGTCTGCTGTGAGCATCGAGTGCGGAGGATGAAGCTGCTTCTAAGGCTGTGGCATTGGATACTTCTGTGTCACTGGTCAGGCAGCAGCAGGGTGAACAGCCTGTGGCTGGGGTGGGTATTGTCACCTCACCTCCCTGATATCACTGATGTCAATGAGATAATGATAACATTCTGGGTGGTTTTAATAACCTGCTGCAGAGACTTCCTGTCCTGTGCACATAACATGCCAGTTTGTGATGTTTCCAGTTTAGATGCTTTCCGTTGCTCCTCTGTAACAGTTAACAAGAACTTGGCACAGGAATGCAGGAGAGAGGCCCCTCCTGGCATATCATCCCACAACACCATGGTCTTTTTAATTTCATGGTTGAAGTGTGTCACGGTCCTGGTCTGGGCTCCAGGTGTGTTCCCCTTTCTCCTTTTGTCTCCACAGTTTTTCCCCCTCTCTGTGTTCCCTGTGTTGACTCTGTCTCTCTCTGTTTGTGTGTCTCGGGGCGTGGCATTCTGTCCAGGTCCTCCCAGGTTCCACTCCACTCCTCCTCCTGACCGCTGCAGCCTGCACACCTGAGTTCCATCACCTTGTCAGCCCAGCAGTATTTCATCCCTGGTTTCACAGTCACTCTTTGCCAGATTATACAGTCTACCTGAGTGGTACACATCTAGGCCTCTTTGTAAAGGTGTGTTTATGTCCTTGTTGTTATTTGGATCAGCATCAGTCTAACTTCACTCTCCTTGTGCCTCAGGATTATTCATCTCTTTTCTGCCTGCCTTATCTCCGGTTCCATCCTGCCCTTCCCTGACGGATCACACTGAGTCACTCACCCCCTGTCTGCCCCTTTGCCACCTCTTCAGCCCAGCAGCCTCTAGTCCTGAACCTCTGCTCCACCATTCCTCACCTGCCAGACCCCCGCAGCCTTCGTCCAG
>NW_019479159.1:0-998 GCF_002814215.2 Seriola lalandi dorsalis | reverse complement strand
GTGTGTGAGTGAGTGTGTGTGAGTGTGTGTGTGTGTGTGTGTGTGTGTGTGTGTGTGGCATGCATGCCATCAAAGCTTGTGGGCAGTTTTGGTGATCACACAATTGTAATTATGAACAAATGAATATTTCTGTCATCAGGTGAAAACCTTGTATCATCAAATTAAATTTTTTTGCATTCTCAGATTTATATAATTTGTTTTGAAAACACAAAAGCACCAAATTTTTCCAACTCATCGAAGAGATAATCATCGTTCAGCTGAAAGTGAAACAAGAAACTTACCTAAATTTGTAGTTACAAGGTCTTCACTTAACAGTGACTGTGCACATGGTTGCTTGTCTGACATGTACTGTATATTTGGGGGCTGTGGGTGTGGTATTTTTTATGGACAGTCTCTGATTTGTATGGAAATCATTATGAATTTTCATTTTCCTCTGTGTTGGGCACTGAACAGGATCTTTAGTCTTGTATGTGCAAACAAACAGATATCTCAATACATTAATATTGTATTTCTAGATCACATTCAAGATTACCTGCAAAACTAACTAACCATTATTATTAACCAAAATGCTTTGTTAATGAATGTGACTGAAGTTTGCTTTTTGCCCATGACCCTGTCTTGATGTGAAACCTAATGTATAACATGCTGTGTGTCCTCCTCTGTTGTTTTTATCTCTTCTTCATCCTCTCTCTCACAGGCATATGGCCCCCATAGTGTAACTGGCTCATCATTTCTCTCTCCCATTCAGCTGCCTGTGTTGCACCCATGGAGCCAAAAAATGTCCCTCCTTGTATTCTCCAGTTAACATGTGTTTTGTATTTTGTTTGAACATGACTTACTGCATGGAATCTCATATATATTTGTATATATCTCATGTTTTCTCTTCCCCTCCCTTTACCCTCTTCCTTTTGTTGTCTGTCATCATCACTCTCTGTGTTTCTTTCTTTCTTTCTTTCTTACTCTCTCTCTCTCTCTCTCTCTCTCTCTCTCTCTCTCTC
>NW_019479158.1:0-998 GCF_002814215.2 Seriola lalandi dorsalis | reverse complement strand
TTTCATGTATTCTACAAATCATCATCGTTAATTTAACTTCTGTTTCCCGCATGCTTCTTGTACAGTGTGACACGGGCTGTATGTAACTGTATGTGATGGCGTCTCCAGGTGAGTTTTGTTGGGTCAAGTCCTGCTGACCCTGGTCTTAAATGCTTTGGGGTTCTTAGCGTTAAGGAAGAGGTCAGCAGGAGTCCGGTCTCGTGATCATGTTTCAATTGTTCCCCACAGTAACTGTTAATTCACTTCGTGTTTCGAGCTGGGGCATTAACCTCCACCATGTTTCATTGCTGAATATGAGACTGAAGTTGCCATATTTACTTTGTCCTATTCGCTGTGATACGGAGCAGTGACGTTACCATGTTTCTGTTAATGTTAAAGAAGTTTTTCACTGACAAAATTCAGGATTAAACCCAGATGTATCTTTGAAATCAGCCAGTCCATTTATCTGCAGCCACTTTTACCGCTTTAAATCTAGTACTTTTCTAATTTGAGTTTTGACGATACCCATAATTCAAGATTACTTTAGCACTATTCATAGACTTTTAAATTGATCTCAAACACTCATGAGAAAGAGTGAAAAACATTCCTGTAATTTGTCACATAGAAATCTGAAAACAAAAGAGATTCAATTATCATCTTTAAACATATACTGCAAAGAAAATCACTGGGAAAAGTTCTCTGCCTGTGATGGATTGGCAGCATGTACAGGTTGTCTCCCTGTTGTCTACCCAGTGCATGCTGGGAGAGGCCCCAACCATTTTTAATGATGTCCCTGTTTCATTAGTCATTTTAACAAGCCTTCATCAACCTCCACTTGCTATTTCCCTGAGGGGAATCCATCTTAAGTCCTGTTCCATTAGTCTGAAAACTCAAGTGATGCCTCTGAAATCGACCTTTTGAAGGAGCAGGTTCTCAATTACTGCATGTAGACGTCAGGAGGACATCTTGCCAAGGAACGCATTTAGATCGTCTGTCATTTACTGAGAACGACTCATCAC
>NW_019479157.1:0-998 GCF_002814215.2 Seriola lalandi dorsalis | reverse complement strand
TCATCATGATTTTCAGATGGTTGTTCTTAGCTTGCGTAGTGCTTTTCTGCTCATCAGATATCCCTTGTGGAAATAAGATTTTAAATATGACTAGCAATGTTTTTTACACAGAAAGAAGATTCCACGGAGGATGAGGATGATGAGGAGGAGGAGGAGGAAGATTATGATGATGATGACCATGGTGACAAAGAGGAGGTAAGAGATGATGAGGAGGAAGAAGAGGAAGAAGGAGAGGTCTCAGATGAAAATGATCAGCCTGAAGAGAGTGGAGAGTCCCTTGATGCCATTTCACCTGTTCCTGAGACAGAAGTCTGCAAAGATAAAAAAAGAGGTAAGCAGCAAATTGTTTATAAGGGATGAGTTCAATGTGTTATGAAGAGCTACATTTGCATCACTGAAATATTGGTCCACCAAACTTTACAGTGACCTCAGTGTACAGTATTTATAGGCAGTGTTTTCATTTATAACACCAGCACAGTTCTGCCCACCCTCATAGTTGCTATGGCTACTGCGAACACACTGACAACAAACATTGTGGCACCCATTTACCCCACTTAATATGCTGTGTCTTAGTTATTTTAGTTATAAAATTGTATAATTTTAAATGTATTTCAAATGCTCTTGAACAGTACAATTATGATTTGACTCAACCCTAATGGGAGGTCACTTCATTATTATTTGTGATATAGACCAAAAAACAAAACAAAACCTGAATTCAGAGAGCTTCCCAAGAACTAGCTGCAACTCTAAGTAGTTGTCATACCTCTGTCTGGTCAGCTACTGAAGTGACTGAGGTCACATTCTGCAGGAGAAGTTGACAGTTTAACAAGATATCAAGGGTTGTGACTCACTCAGTCTGGTTAACAAGATGTTAACAAGCAAGCCAATTTACATCTTGATGTTGATGTGCTGGTATTTTTTTCCTTTGATGAAGATGTTCTTGCTGAATGAGGAAATAATACAATATAATTATTACCATCTATCAAGAATTTGAATTT
>NW_019479156.1:0-998 GCF_002814215.2 Seriola lalandi dorsalis | reverse complement strand
TGTCCTTGCTCTTGTCAGCTCTGTCCTCTTCATTTGTAGCATCTCTCTCTCTCTCTCTCTCTCTCTCTCTCTCACTTTGTATCATCATCTATATCTCTCTTTCTACTTTCCCCCCATGTCTCTGTTTCATTGTGTTGAGCTGTATCTCTCTCCGTCTCCTTTTTGCTCCATCTCTCTGTGAAGTCTTAATTCACATTCAAATATGCTTTGTTGGAACAAGATGTTTCTTACATGAGCCCAACACCAAAATGGTAATATTAATTTACAGTTAGAAAATGTTATGTAACAGAAAATAGAAAAGATATGCAGCTGGGTCTGAAATGTAGCTCAAATATATAATTGCTTCAAGAGAGTAATGAATAATAATTAGGGCAGCTACTTTCAATTTACTTTTGTTTTACAGCTATCAATCGTGTTCTGGTTGAAAAGACCAAACACTGGTTGACAGCCTGATGAGTGCACTGGATCTCATTTTTCATGAGAAAGTACAGCTCTGTTTCTATCTGTCCTTGTGTCTACCTTCTTTTTTGAGGATGCACCAACCGAATCTGCACATAGTCAATTTCTTTCTCAATTTGGGATTACTCACTGCTCAGGTAATCTCTATAATCTCTATTTTGAGCAAAACTAGTATTCCAGTGTCCTTAGAAAGTTGGATTTTGCCTTCAGCCTCTTCCACTCTGCCTATCTGGATCTCTTCTCCCTCTCTCCCCTCTTTAGTCCACAGTTTTTTCATGGAGAATTTTCTCCATGGTGTTAGTGCTTCTGCCACTGAATGCTTCTTTTATTGAAGAGATTTGCAGCTCCAGTCACCACTAATGCCACTACCATATTGTACCAGCACCCTCCCGTGGCTGCTGCTAATGACATTCTTTGTGTCTCCATCCCCATGCTTCGCCTCCTCCTCGGGTCTGAATGGAGGAGTTGTCATGTGTTGCCATCAAAGGAGGAGGAGAGGCCATGAAAGAGGCCAGGCACCCCCCCCCCCTTTTTTTTTT
>NW_019479155.1:0-998 GCF_002814215.2 Seriola lalandi dorsalis | reverse complement strand
CATTTAGCTGTTACATCGTCACATAGATAAGTAACTACTACACTGACTTTAAGACTTCAATACTGCTAAAGAGAGAAAAAATAAGAAGTTAAATAGTCAGCGAGAGTGTCCGCTATGTACTGCACACCTACAGAGCTTTAAGAATATATTTACCACCTAATCTATAACTAAATGGTAACAAATTTTTAGGGTAGACTTGTCATCCATCCATCGTTAAATGGATAAAATGATACTGTGTTAACTTCATAACTTCAACATCAAACCACCAGAAGCAAATCTAAATCAAAATCTTCACTGTAAGCGTGTCCACTGCTCCTCTTTATCATCTGAATATTTTTTCTTAAAGTGATAACTCAGCTGGTGAAGTTCTGCAGACTTGTCAATTTGATAAAAACTGTCACTTTCAGTTATTCTTTTGGTCTTGATCTCTGTCACGCACAATGACAATATGAATATGAGAGGGATCTCAGAAATGCAACCTGCACTAGTTTTTACTGCTGAGATGAAATGAAGATGGATGTGATTAAATCAAAACTAAAACTTGCCCATGCGTGCTACAAGTCAGGAGTAGGAAAAGACACTAACCTGTGTGCTCATAGTAAACTCCGCTGCAGGACTGCACAGTGAATACTGACATTAAGTATTCATGGAGGGAAGGGCAGATCAAAATGATTTCAGTGACATTTTGGAAACATATAAGGGTGGCACATTTCTAAGAGGATGGATGGGGGTTTGGGATGGTGGGGAGCGGGAAGCGGGGAGGTCCTGTCATCTCATATCGGAGGCGTTGGATTGGTTTGCTTTGTCCTGTCATGTCAGTTCAAAAACCTTGTGACTGGATGGTTTATGTCTTTAATGTTGCTGGAATCGGTTCAATTACTGTCAATCAGGGAAAAACAACAAAGGCCATCAGACACCATCAAAGGCCGCATCTGTGTGTGTGTGTGTGTGTGTGTGTGTGTGTGTGTGTGTGTGTGTGTGTGTGTGTGTGTGTGTGT
>NW_019479154.1:0-999 GCF_002814215.2 Seriola lalandi dorsalis | reverse complement strand
ATTTATTGATTAAAAACAAATTTTAGAATATGTGCCATTTAAGCATAATACAAAGGGAAATATTAAAGATATCAAAAGGTAGATTGTGTCACAGATTTCCTCCTCTAGACAGTGCCTTGAGATTGAGTGTATATCCAGGAATTTCCAGTTTCAGTTTACATTAATCAATTAACCAAATTAACTAATTGCAACACAGTGAATTGTGGGACTTTATGGCTCCTGAGGGTCTGAGGACCTGGAGCAGTTGGATTTTGGTGGGGAATTTTTAATTCAAAATGCAGGACTGGAGACTGGAGGGAAAAATCAGGGTTTTGGTTAAATGTTACGCTGCGAGTCACTGTCTTCAATATTAAACCAAGACCATGAGCTTTCATTAATCTAAACTATGTGCTTTGGGTGGCATCAACACAGCCATAAAAATGTTTAGTCACGATTTAGTTACTACAAGCAGATATTGAAGGAAAAACCAAAGAAGTACATTGTCTGTGAACATTTTACTAATATATTCAGTGTTACTATTATAATTGCTGTTGCAAATTCGCTGTATATAAACATAATTTGTAGGGGACAAGGTTGCAACAGTATGATTTCATTTGGTAATGTGTTTACGCAAATCGAGGGGATATTTTTGGTATTTTACGTGTAAAAATTGTTGTTTTTTTTCCTCACAGAAATCCAAATTCCTCTGGTGTGTTGAATGACCTCATGGTCACATCAATAACATGCGTGTGTGCTGGTGGGAACACCGTGGTGTTTGTGTGGAAACAGTTTGTCACATTTCATTAGTTCACGTTGACCACTTTACATGGTGCTTACCCTGGTTACATCCACTCGCAGTGGCTCTGTTGGTATTTATACAAATATTAAAGACACTTTATTAATTGACCTTTTCACTGTAGTTTACCCTCCTCAGCGTGCTATTGGACGGCTTTGTTTTGATTGCCATACGCTACAGAGCTAGTAAGATTTAGAGCTGTTGTGGCTGATCTAATTGCAAGA
>NW_019479153.1:0-999 GCF_002814215.2 Seriola lalandi dorsalis | reverse complement strand
GATGTAGGCAACTGTCCCACAATGCAGAGGAGATGAAAGCGATCACAGCTGTAGAAAAGCGTAGAGCAAACTGTGGATGGTGGTAAAACATCTGTGTGAATGACGCAGAAAACACAAGGATTAAATCTCGACTTCCTCTTTGTTAAGTTTGATTTGCAGTGACATTTGCAGTTTGATTGACAGGTGCTGTAATACTAACAGCAGAAACAGTGTTTTAAGATGAACTGATATACAGTATGTACTGTGCACAACAGTTAGCGTGTAGTATGGAATTGGGATTAATACAAACTTCCTCATCACAACTTTTACACCAGATTAAAACCAGCAACTACCTCGGTTCAAAATCTGACTCTGTGATAAAATTCTTAAAGGAAATAAATTCCTAATTAAAAAATAGGAGCGTGTGAAAACCAAGGATATCCACGGAGAGGTCGATAAGTATTAAAAACTCCTTCACTGATCGTCATTCATTGTATCAATTCTTTCTTTGTAAAGATTAGAGATTTTATGGATCTCCAGTCTGAGCACTGGCCTTCAAACACTCAAACCCTAGTGTGTGTGAGAGTGTGTGTGTGTCTGTGAGAGTGTGTATAAGCAGGAAACCAAAGTGTATCACTCACCGGCATTAGAGATGCGTCTCCCTCTCTCCCAGTCCTGCTGCTCTCTGTCCAACTGCTCCTGCTGCTCCCTCTCCATCCGCTCTCTCTCCGCCTTCTCCCTCTCCATCAGCTCGTGCTCGGCGCGCTCCTGCTGCTCCTGGCGCTCGCGCTCTATCCGCTCCCTCTCCGTCTGCGCCTCCCTCTCCTGGCGCTCCTGCTCCTGACGTTCCCTCTCCTGACGCTCTCGCTCCTGCTCGCGCTCCAGCATCTCTCGCTCCAGGCGCTCGTGCTCCTGACGCTCCCTTTCCTGGCGCTCTCGCTCCATCTCCTTCTGCCTCTGCAGCTCCTGAAGCTGCCTGGAGTAATGAGAGGAGAGGAGAGGAGAGGAGAGGAGAGGAGA
>NW_019479152.1:0-999 GCF_002814215.2 Seriola lalandi dorsalis | reverse complement strand
TAACATTTAAAATTCTTCAAACAAGTGTTTTCTCCTGAATTTAGTTATTATGTAAGAGAAAATTTTAGTTAAGCGAGAGAAACCATTCCTACATGTGGTTCTTGCAGGAGGCCTGTTGTCTACAAAACAAGTCACAAGTCATCAAACATGATGCAGAGTCACAGCAGTTAGGTTTTTAAAAAAAAAACTGTATGCTTACAAGAGCTTGTACCTTCACGTACGGCTCCGTGGGACGTGTTAAAATAAGTGAAGTAGTGTTTAAGTTTGTCATGGAGCAGCTGTAAATTAGTGCATCTTCACAACATGTGTGAGTGTGTGAGAGTACATGTATGTATGTATATAATCCTCAGTAGGACTGTGCCAGTGTACAGTGTGTGTTTTTCCTCTTTGTGCAAAGTGTAATAATATTCATTTTGTCAGTGGTTATAAGATTGAAATTGACCTAAAATAACATGTTTTTGTGTGTGTTTGAAAACTATTGGTTTGTATAAATGGCACTGATCAACATTAAACTGATTGCTGTGAATTTAGTGGTGTAACATTTTATTTAGATTTCATACACAAATACTGAATGTGGAAGCAAGAAAATGTAAGTGAACCTTTTAGAATCACCTTCAGTGATGTTTAAATTTATAATTTAACCCTAAACCTTCATCCAGGTTATAATTATGAACAAACACAATTCACACAATCGTGTTGTTCTTCTCCATATTGAGAACCTCATTCAAACATTCACAGCGTCTTCGCAACCCACCTCCTGGAGTCAGAGCCCAGACCTGAATCAAGTAGAGATGCTGTGGAATGACCAGAAGAGACGGTCATGGCAAGACACGAAAGATTATGATTGTTTGTGTTATAAACTTCAGCACGTTTGGTTGCTTGTTTGTTTAAATTTATGACTTAAATGAAGATCTCAGATTGCAATTTATGACCAATTAATGCAGAAAACAAAGTCATTCCAAAGGATTCACATACTGTTTCTTGGGACCTATTGGAATC
>NW_019479151.1:0-999 GCF_002814215.2 Seriola lalandi dorsalis | reverse complement strand
GGCTCTCAAATGAAATTACATAACAGATGTGCATTGCTTTGAGAGTGTTCTTTGTAAATGTGATGACTAATGTTTTCACTGTGATGCTGTAGAATGAGACACTGAAATATTATGCACAGTGACCCTGCTATGTTCCACTGTAGCTCGCTCTGGTTGAAGATTTTTCCCTAATGGTTAATTTCGCTATCTGCTCCTGACTCAGATTTTTCTTATAAAGTTTTATAACCTTTGACAACAACAAGAAAATTTAGTTAAATCTTCACGTGCATTTATGGGAATTTCTGGAACACAATTAGCTCATTGTAGACAAGTGTATCAAATGTATTCACTCGCATTTTAACACAGCAGCCTTTTATAGGTCGCTCCTCACCCCGAAGGAAGACGTGTTTCTTCCTGAAATAGATCTCATATCATTCAAGAAATGTTTTTTTTCTTTCATCTTTTATGGTTTAAAATCCCATTTGATTCCTTGTTCAAATAAATAAAACACTCACTTTATTATTGACAAAATGGCCTGTAATCTAATATTGAGGCGCAGGGGAGCAGAGGTTCAACTGGTGTGTGTGAAGAAAGTGAGAGCATCAGGAAACAAGAAAGCTCAAACACCTGAATGCCAATCACTCTATATTCAGTCTCAAATATCAGGTTAGTCAGTGAAGGTAATCATGTTTTTTTGTGCCACATCCGATTTAAAATGTTATGCGGCTCGACTCAGTAAAGATGCTGTTGTTTGGCAAGCATGTCTAATTCTCGATTCTCCGCATGATGCGGCCTGTACATTATATCATCCGCTGTTTCATAAGGTTTGATTTAAAATTTTAAAAAATAAAAGTGATTTTTGTTTGTGTTTCTGCATGTGGCCAGCCTGAGGGAAGGAGGTGGAGTCACACTGCAGGAACAAGAAGAGAAAGCCACAGAAAGCCTAGAAGGTGAGTGACCCTCATGCAGGGACATGTGGCGGAGTAATAATAGCACAGAAAGTTGAAAACATAGAGCATG
>NW_019479150.1:0-999 GCF_002814215.2 Seriola lalandi dorsalis | reverse complement strand
AAATAAAGAATATAAAACATTTGCAGGCTTCTACTTCTTAACTATAAAACTTTGTTTCATTTCCTCCACTTCATGCCACTGGAAAATAACCATTTTTCTTCCCTGGTTAAGTTTCAGTAATTCTAGAATAACCCTTCCAGTATTGGAGGTTTGATGTACAGGGCATTAACAACAAATAGTTTGGATAATAAATGTAATCTTGACTTTCATTTTCGCTTCTAAAAAATGTGAATTTGAAGCCTTGTTTAAAACGGTTTTCATCACCCTTTTGTGGTTTTCTGTTGTTAAGCTCTGTTTCCACATCCCAGTAATGAAGCTGCTGAGTGAAAAGAAGCTCCATCGACTTGAAATCCTCAAAGAAATGGAAAGTGGTTTATGTCACAGTTTCAACCATTGTACCTCTACTTAGTAAATGGCAAAGGTTTCTGTGTTTTCACAGGGGATTTGGCAGTATTTTATTGGCATTTTTATTCTCTGCAAGTTATAGGAGGCTCGGCTCTTTGCTTCCCCATCTGTTAAAGGGAAACAAATCTGCCCTAAAACAGAACCGTCACGGGAAATTCCACGGAATTTAGATTAAGAGTTTGTTCCAGTTCATAAAGAAATATTATTTGGAAGAGGGCGTTCCAGCTGTGATTCAGAATATGTCCTCATATTGTAGTCAAATCGCTATGGCTGGAGTCATAATGAGCTGCCAGTTGTTTAATTACTCACTGCGAACACCAACAAGATTTCTCTCAGGATGATGTCATCACCCTTCAGCTCTGCCTCAGTCGAGATTGGTTCAAATTCAGAATAGAAACATATGCTTTGTAATGTATTATCTATGCTTAGAGAGGGTACTGCACTCTTAGGTTAAAGGTCAACACAGGTCAAATGTACTGTATAAGTTGCCCTCTTTATAATTTTGACTTCAATTGCTTTTGTATTTATTTTCACATCATTTTTCTATCTTTATTATTTATCATTTATTTTTTTATTAATTAATTTTTCTCCGTC
>NW_019479149.1:0-999 GCF_002814215.2 Seriola lalandi dorsalis | reverse complement strand
TGTATGTTCAGATTTGAGTTATGACTCACGATTTGGATTTTTAGTCATTTTGTGTAAACTTCATGTTCTGGGCGTGTTTGTTTTCTAAAGCTTCAGTCTCTGCTGGAGTGTTTATGATTTGACCTTTGACCCCCGCAGACGTAGACAAAGGCCTGCTGGATCGCCTGAACACCATCAACAACACTCTGACCACTCAGTGGAACCGACTGCAGAGCATCCGCAACACGGTGGACGACACCGGCAGTCAGGCCGACCGCGCCCGCACCCGAGTCCGTGACGCCGAGAACCTGATCAACCAAGCCCGACTGGAGCTGGACAAGGCCAAGGACGCCGTCAGCAAAGTGGTGAGTGAGGTCGCCGTCGTCACGGCAACTGTTAGACTCATTAACAGAGTCTGACTTGTTGTTGATGTCGTCTGCAGGACATCAAACCCCCCGGCGGCACCGGAGAGCCCAACAACATGACGCTGCTGGCTGAGGAGGCTCGAAGACTGGCTGAGAAGTAAGACCACAACACACACACACACACACTCCTCAGATCTGTAATCCTGCTGAGGCTGCTCGTGTTCACACATTTAACATTTGACTCCTGTTGTTCAATAAAGAGAAAGTTCTGTGGAGAAACACGTTTAAACTTCTGCTAATGGAACCTCCCTCTAACACACCGCTGTCGTTTGTTTTGTGCAGGCACAAGATGGACGCCGATCAGATTGAGAAGATCGCCAAGGACGCCAACGACACGTCGACCAAAGCGTACAACCTGCTGTTGAAGACTCTGGACGGAGAGAGCAGGACGAGCCAGGAAATCGACGAGCTCAACAGGAAGTGCGTCACAGCTCCGCCTCCTCCTCTGTTCCTTAGTTACACACATTGATTCACATATAATCAATTAACACGACAGTTATTTTCTCAAATGATAGATTCATTATTTTGTTGTTTTTGTATTTTGCTAAGCTAAGTTAGCTGCTTCCCCTTGTTCCCAGTCTTTATGCTAAGCTCA
>NW_019479148.1:0-999 GCF_002814215.2 Seriola lalandi dorsalis | reverse complement strand
TATAGAATATTATAACAGGATAGGATTTTTTTTTTTGCTTGAAAATTTTACTGTCCCAGCTCATGAGGCTAAGTACAATATTTTAGTGAATAACGAGGCAGTAAAATAACAGGATTGTTTAAAAGCAGAACTGAGATTGTTGTTTAGTGACTACTTTAACTACAGCTCTCTCAGTCTGAAACAGCATTTAATTTGTCATTTGAGCTTACGTCACTACTATTGATCAGCTGCCATTCACAAATAACACAGAACAGCTGATGTGATCAGCTATCAACACTTACAAAGTTAACCGACACGCACCGTCTCAGCCGGGGTTTCCTCTCTGACAGAAGAGTAGACGACACAACAGAAAACAATTTGAATTAAAACTGTCAACACAGACGGCTGCCTCCTGACAGACGCCATCTTCAGGCTGCTACCGAGTCTGCGCACAGCCGGAAGCCGCTGGTTGTTGTAGTTCTTCCAGCTCTGCCGAAGTTTGTGCTTCCAGCACATGGGCTGCTGTGTTATATCGGTTAAGCTGAGCATTTTGTTCCTTCATATTCACCATGGACTCCAGAAGTTAAGAGAGGGGACAAAGGTTAGTGACGGGTTTCATCATGTCGCATTCACTTTAGAATCATTATGTTATTGTTTTCTTTTTGCCGTACCGCCTTTTTCTTAGTGGAAAAAATGCTGGAAAGTACCATAAATGTTTTATTTCAAATCAATATTGAATTTGTGATGGGCACAAATAGCAGCGAATGGTGCTTGAACTTTTCCCTTGACGTTAGGTTGTTGAAGGCGAAAACTCAGTAGCTAAAGTCATTGAAACATTTTATTCTAGTAGGAAAATTATGTTTCATGGTCAATCTTATTAGCTTAAGTAATTTAAGAGTTATAATTATAATTGTAAATGTATGTTTTACTTGACATGTCCAAATCACCAGCTAATGCTGCTGGCATTTTTTTTTTATTTGATCGAAACATTTGTTTTTTTTGTGTGGTCAAAGTTTCATA
>NW_019479147.1:0-999 GCF_002814215.2 Seriola lalandi dorsalis | reverse complement strand
ACCTAAATAAATAATTCTTTTAATTTGAAATTTTAAAGTGTGTGTTCCTGCTGACTGACTGTGAACCCTTCAGAACAAACATAGCATAGGCTGTTAGCCTTAGCAAGGCTAACGTCAGCTGTCCTGCAGGGAGGACCACCCGGAGCTGATTGAGGAGAGGAAGAAGTCAGACCTGCCCGAGAAACCCAAGACCCCCCAACAGCTATGGTACAACCACGAGAAGAAGACCTACATGAAGCTGCACCCTGAGGTACGCACACCGCACCCTGATCTGAGGGGGGGCCACACACCCAGTCCTCCTCAACTGCACTCTCAATGAGAGTGTGGACAGATGTGAACAGATGTTGTGATGTCAATAATAATATATGATATACCAGACTTTCAGCTCCAGACCCTGGACCAGACCATAGCTCCTGCTTTACTGGTGTGGAGGACCATGTTTTGTCGTCTTGGTTTGTTTGTAATAACGGGGTTTTGAACAGGACCTGGACCTGAACTTAAAGCTACAGATCAGTGATCCTGGTCTGGACCAGATGAAGTGGACTACAGGTGTAAGGGTAACCTGACCCACCTGTCTGTGTGTTTCAGGTGAGTCAGAAGGAGCTGAAGGAGGCTCTGAGGAGACAGTGGTCCCAGCTGTCTGACAAGAGGAGACTCAAGTGGATCAGCAAGGCCCTGGAGCTCCAGAAGGACTACGAGGTACCAGACCAGACTGTACTGAATCAGACTAGACTGAACACTGACCCCGACTGAACTGGACCACACTGGACTGAGCTGAACCAAAGACCAGGTTCTCTATGGGATTCACTCAAGTCAGGTCCCTATTACACCCAGGATCAGGATCAGTCTGACTGGGATATTTCAGATCCTTAGAACCCGGAACAGGACAGGATTCTGGAGACCAGGTTCAACAGAGAGATGTTGATGTGTTGATTTTGTGTGTGTGTGTGTGTGTGTGTGTGTGTGTGTGTGTGTGTGTGTGTGTGTGTGTGTGTGTGT
>NW_019479146.1:0-999 GCF_002814215.2 Seriola lalandi dorsalis | reverse complement strand
GTGACATCATCAGTGTGTGTCTCTGCAGTAGGAGTATTCTGGAGGAGTACTGTGACATCAGCAGTCTGCTGACGGAGGAGATCGTGAAGGTTCATCAGGAAATTTCAGCAGCTGTTCAGCAGATCGATCCTCTGGCCGAGTACCAACACTTCATCGACGCCTACAGGTCAGAGGCTCGCTTCCTGTGTGGTTACCATGGTAACGGTCTCTCTGTCACATGCTCCTGGTTACCATGGTGTCTCTCTCTCTCAGGTCTCCGGAGACCCCAGAGCCAAGCGTGGAGTTCGACACATCTCTATTGGAGGAGACGGACAACCTGCCGGCCAATGAGATCCTCTGGAACACGCTGACGGCTGACAGCCTGCAGGCCATGTGAGCTACTACAAAATTAAACTGTTTCCTGTAGCCTGCCAAAGTAAAAGTCTCTGTCCTATCAAATATAAGCAAACAGATGCTGGAAAGATAAAAAAAGGAAAACTGTCCAGATGTTTCAGAAATGTTTTCCAGATTCACAGGCAAACAGAAAGTCTCACTGTGCTTGTCTTCCAGGTTGTCATCGGCAACAGAAGAGCTGACGCTGACTCAGCAGAATCTGAGGACGAAGGAGGCGCTGGCTGATGACCTGGACACCAAGATCCAAACGAGTCAGCAGAGCGCTGAGAGGAGGAGCGAGTGAGTCTGAGGCCCACTTCTGTCCACGTCTTCTCTCTCTCTCTGTGTTGTGACTGTCTGTTAATGTCTCTCGCCCTCAGCTGCGTCCTGCTGCTTAGTCAGAAACTCTCTCTGCTCGAGCTTCGTCACGCTGTCCAATCACTGCGTGGCTCTGAGGCCCGTCTCGCCTCCCAGAAGGCCCTGCTGGATGCCAAGATGGCTGCCGCCACCACCTCCCCTCCCCCACCGCCGCCTCCCCCAGCGCTGCCTTACGAGGACGATGCCCGCTCCGTCGGCTCCACGGTAAATATTCAATTATTGATCAAATCAGTGATCTGATCTGAGATC
>NW_019479145.1:0-999 GCF_002814215.2 Seriola lalandi dorsalis | reverse complement strand
ATGTCTCCTGCCATTGCACAGCAAACACCCACACACACACTTCTCTCCAGCTCTCTCACCACACACACACACACACACACACACACACACAAACACACACTTACACACACGCAGCACCTAGCTTGTATAACTTTTCTGCTGCAAGTCTCTCACTGCACCAGGAGGGATCCTCTGTTTAGTTGTCACCATATGTGAGTTTGTGTGAAAGTGGTGCGATGTTTGCTATGAAACACTTCATCCACATTCACACACAATCCTCAGTCTTTTGCGACAGTGTAGGAGACAGCTGAGCTCAGCCCACAGCATATGCATCAGAAGGTTTATGGGTGTACAGCTTAGCAAGTGTTGCACCCAGCTGAAGTGTCCTTGAGCAAGATGCTGTCTGAATCTCCACCATCTCTGGAGCTGCTCCTCTGTTTCTAACCCTGCGCAACCAGCATCAGTGACACAGAGATTCTGTACGGCTTAATGTGTCTTTTCATAATGACTTAGTCATAGGTGATTTATTCATCTCAGCCACATTAATCTTTCATTATGATATTCACATAATCAGCTCATCCATTTTCTATTGAGATTCTTGTCGTGACCCTTTCTTTTTCCCTCTTTTACATATTGTTCTCATCATCACAGAACCACTTGACGATTTTTAACATTAGTTGAAAAGCCACATGAAATTTATTTGCTTTCATTTATTAAAGTTTATATCCTTCGGCTGCTTGAATGAAAAGCAATTTTAATTTAAATCAGTAAACTGTCCTTTTTCCTTTAAGAGTACTCCGCTGATTTATCATTGCACTTCTTTAACACTGTCAGACTAATGTTGCACTGTTTAAAAAAAAGAATCAAACTCATGTCGTCTTTTTTATACATTCTTCTTCCTTGTGCAACGTGCATTGCAATCATGGACGTTGACTGTTCAGAGATGCACATGTGCTATGCTAATAGCTGCTAAAGTAGCCTGGCGCCTCTAGCCTCAAGCAGAGATGAGGAGCGGGCTAC
>NW_019479144.1:0-1000 GCF_002814215.2 Seriola lalandi dorsalis | reverse complement strand
GATGTATGTACTTTAAAGTCACAGGATGCACGTGGAGTGGAAGAGAGAGAGTTCCTCCTTTTAACTACTGGCACTTGCAGCCCTGAACCTGATCATCTACTAGCAGCAACACGGAGTTAACCTTTCCTCCGCTCCTTTAAGTCAGTTCCTGGGATTGTGTGACATAAAGGGCAATAAGCGTTATCAGTCATAGTCCCATTAAAGTGGTCAATGTGGATTGATCACAGCATGTGGTGGAAATTAAATCTGCTGTGTGAATGAATACTGTAGACTTGCCTTCCCCCTTCTCCTCCATTACCACTGTAACGTTGCCTCCCATCAATCCCCAGAAATGACTAATGTCTCTTTCGCACTGCCTTGATTTGACCCTTATCACGTCGCTTCTCGCCCTCCTCCCTCTCCCCCGAGAGGTATCACGCTTCAGGTATGTGTTTCCATCTCCCACCCGTGTGTCAGCAGGTGGGCAGCCCAGCGAGCGGTTACAGCACTCACCCACACACACACACACGAGACATAAATGATTAAAATGAACCATGTAGCCTGTACAAACATGCGGCCAAGGAATCCTCATCAATCTTGCATGGAGACAATCAAAATGAATTTCAGATGAGGATGAGTGCAGCTTTTCGCTACCTGCCCTGGAACTTTTTCTTTTCTTTTTTTTTCATAAGGAGGTGGGCTGAGATTCTCTATGAACTAGGACTATGGATTATGAATTATTGACAACCCTCCCTTTTCCCACAACACGTGAATTCCCAGTAGACACTGCTGTTTGGTTATTAGCATATGTTTTCAGCAGAGATAATGACAGTGACCGGCTGAAGTGATTTCCAACAAGCCTCAATTATTCAATTAGCTCGGCTGGATATTCACTTTCATTCAGGGTGTGTGAGAACTCAGATAAGCAGAGTTTTGGCTGTGAACTGACCCATATTCAATCTAATCTCTCTCTCATACTGACTGCTATGTCGTGATACCACCACAATCTAGGAAATGTCCT
>NW_019479143.1:0-1000 GCF_002814215.2 Seriola lalandi dorsalis | reverse complement strand
CAATTGAGTTATGGCAAGGGTTTCAGAGTTTTTATACTCAAATTAGGGTATAAAAAGTGTTTGCTATGACTACTGAACCAAGGCATCATATTGCCACCAGTATAAAAACATTTTGAATGTCCAAATCAAGTCTATAGACTAAAACTATTTGCTTACTCGTCTGTTTTTCCATTTGCTGTTTTTCTATTTGCAGTATATTGTTTGAATATTCCTGTCAAAACCACCACTGCTAAGCTTTGGATTGTAGTATGATCTCCTGTGCAATGCTTTAGATGTACCAAATTATACCTGGTTGGTTGCTTATTTCTACTACTGTCTAGCTTCGTCTCAAGCTCCAGTGCAACAAGGAAAAAAATCTTGCAAACTTATCCCCAATGCATGTGCAAATGATGTGGCAGGCAGGCCCACATGACTTTTGTTTCAGCTTGCCCTTCAGCGTCCAGCATTTGTTGATACGCTCCAAAGTTACATAACCTACTCAGCTCCCCCCTGCACTGTGATAGTAGAGTCCTGTTTTAGCAGATTTAGGTTAGAGGAATAAGAAATTATTACTCGCCCATGATGCACTGAGGCAGAGACTCAGCTGTTCCCGTAGTAGATAAAGACGGACAAAATGTTGTTACTGAATCTACAGAAATCCAGTCCACAACCTCTGCTCATGAGATGTTTTTTTTCCTGATAATAACAATTAATATTTCTACTGCCAAGCGCATAAACACCATAAACTGTATGACCTGTACTAGTTTTGAAAAAGTTGATTTCTAGTCACAGTTTGACTGCTTTCAATCCTCAGTACCTCTTGATGAGGAATAGGGCAGCAGCTAGGGATTTTTTAAATTTATTTTTTATGGATTAATCTGTCAACTACTTTCTCAGTTACTCAGTTGGTTTATGAAATGGAGAGAAATGCCCCTGATATTTCTAAAGGTTCTTCAAATTGGTGGTCCAACCAACAATACAAAAGATTTCACAAAGGAAATCAGCACATCATTACAACAGA
>NW_019479142.1:0-1000 GCF_002814215.2 Seriola lalandi dorsalis | reverse complement strand
GGGGGATATGAGACAGTAACCCTGCACTAACCCTGCCACCCCTCCCCTCACATTCTCCACTCCTCTGCTGAAGGAGACCAGTGTGAAACACCAAGACTGAACTTACAGTACACTGTGCACACGTGTGAACATGCAAGGGTATCTACTTCAAGCTGAACAAGTACGAGTGTACTATACTGTTTATGTGGATGCATTAAAGTGTAAACTCCCCCAAGCCTCCTCCCCTAGGTCCAGGTGTCTGGTTTATTGGTAGTAGCCAGCATGTGGGGGACACTGACAACCATCAGCCCCACTAATCCCTTAATCAGGTGGCCAGAGTTGGCCAAGAGTAACCTAGGGGAGGCTGATGGAGGGGCAGAGCAGAGGAGGAGAGGAGAGCGAGAGAGGAGGGCGGAGGGGTAGGGGGCACTGCGCTGTAAGGGTCAACCAAGGGACACGCGAGCTTCTATCACTGGATCACCACCCTATCGACAGAGGCTGAGTGGACTGCTGAGCTGCAAAAACACACAGTCACACGCAAAAACACACGCACGCAGTGCTGGGATAAACATGCTCACGTCCCAGAGAACCTTTACGGAGAGATCACATGACACAGAGAGAAAAAATTTAAATCGCAAACACAGTGACACCATATTGAAAGCATCGCATCACAGCGGGCCAAGTCTACCTGTCACAAAATAAAAAATGAAAATATGGCCTCACTCCCACACCGATAATAGCTATGGCTTTTTGGTCGAGGTCATGACCTAATGTTCTGAAGCCATAAAAAGCAGCCCTCAGTCTGTCTGAATCCAGCTTGTGTATGTGTGTGTGTGTGTGTGTGTGTGTGTGTTTGTTGTATGAGAGTGCGTGTGTCATTTCCTCTGGTCCAGAAGCCTCCTCTACGATGCACCAGCTGCCATTAGGCCAGAGAATCAGGTCTGGAGGAATGTGTGTCTGTGTGTGTACAAGAGTGCCTGTGCCCTTTCCCAATAAATATCATAGCTTCTCTTTAGTGTCA
>NW_019479141.1:0-1000 GCF_002814215.2 Seriola lalandi dorsalis | reverse complement strand
CACACACACACACACACACACACACACACACGGACTCATGGCGGACGGCGCTGCCACTCTACAATCTACTTAATCTGTGATCAGATAAACTACAATAAAGGCAAGCCTGGCAATAGAGGGCATGGGCTATTATGAATGATCTGTATGTCACTCAACCACACACACATGCATGTACACACACACACACACACACACACACACAGTAACAAACAGGAGGACAGCCATACAAACACACACACACACACACTCACACACACACACATACAAAGGCAGCCCCCTCACACTCTTATTTGACTTTGTGTGTGCTTCGCTGGGTTTATTATGACAGGCTGAGCGGCGGGGAGGGAATTAAACTGTTAAGCAGACATCAGAGGCAGTCTAATGTTTAATGCAGGAGCCGGGGCATGTGCTGACTGATAATGAATACAAACAGGCCAACGTCTTATTTGTTGTGCTTTTCATTGGGAACGACTGGGGTGCTTGACATCCACAGCTAATGTACTGTACGGGGCTATTGTTCTAACCCCCCTCTCATCCTTCCTCCATATCTTTCTCCGTCTCACTCTCTTTTTTCATTTCACTTGTCTCTCTTTATTGTGCTGATTCTTCAAAGCTGGGCTGTCACTGCCATCACACAACAAGCCTGTCTTGGGCTCGATGTGACAGGATAATGTTGTAATTCTCGTGGAATCACAATCTCCATCATGATAATGTGTTGATGGGATGTGGTAATAGTTGTTAAAAGGTCACCCAGTGTGCTGTAATTGGCTCTTTCATACTTCACTACGTTTACTACGACAGAAGGCATGACCTCGCTGGCAGAGACGGTAAATATGCCATCTTGAGAGTGTAATTATACAAGCCAAGCCTTCTTGGATCTCTTTCTCCCGCCTCCTTTGCCCTCTCTTGCCACTCGTTTCCTTACAGTCTCACTTTAGATGTCCAAATGTAACTGTAAGTTGGCATGATAAATGAAGCAAAGCTGCAGCACAATACTGTA
>NW_019479140.1:0-1000 GCF_002814215.2 Seriola lalandi dorsalis | reverse complement strand
GTCTGACTTCCATGTTTGCTGAAAAGTGTCTTCCGAATAACTGATCTCCTGTTCCCAAAAGTTCACTAATAATATGTGTGGAAGAGGTTTCGGGAGCACCTGAGGAAAACAGAGCACACATGTAATGTCCTCCTTTATGTTGAGTTTATGTCCAGCACCTTAATCTCTGAGCTGCGTCCAGCAGTTGTTCTCTGTCAGTTCTCCCGTTGTCGGTTTCTGCTCATCTGGTTCTCATTTGCGCAGCACAGCCAGATGGAATGTGTCCACACTTTTAAATATGAGTTATTAGCCCATTAATACATACTTCAGCCAACACTATTTTAAGTGAACTAAAGCTGCTGAAAGACGCACAGTGTTGTTTGCAGTCAAAAAGCCAAAGTTCTGTTGGATCTAAACCTCAGTCTGATTATTTATTGAACAGGACACATTCTTGTTTTGTTCTGTCCGGGTTGCTGTGGGCTTTATAAGACTAAGGTTTTTGAGTTAAATTCTTTTGAAAATTTGCTTTTCAATTGATTTACCGTTTCATTATTGAGCCACATAAGTTGCTACAGAGGCTGAAATGAAATGAACTTAAAGGTCACATGTACCTGAATGGGGTTGATGTAATGCAAACTTCAAAGTGTACAGAATACAGTGAAGGTCTGCACCGCATCTTTATTAAGATTAATAACATGTTCATCTGATTCTTATAGCTGTTTCTTTTAAATGTGTGTTCTAAGGTAAACTGGATCCTGGATATTGTCGACTCAAAATCCACATTTAAATCACAAAAAATAAACTAAAACCCCATTAAAAAAATTTTTCAAATTAATTTTATTAGCTGTATTGTCTAGTACCAACCTCAAGATGACACTGTTCTCCTAACTAAGCGTAAAGACAGAAAGTTCTGATGACTTTAAATCTTTTTGGTTTTTATCACAAAGATTTTTATCGTGTGTGTGTGTGTGTGTGTGTGTGTGTGTGTGTGTGTGTGTGTGTGTGTGTGTGTGTGTGTGTC
>NW_019479139.1:0-1000 GCF_002814215.2 Seriola lalandi dorsalis | reverse complement strand
GAGACAGGGAGAGAGGGCAGGATCTCCAGCTTCTGACCAATCAGTGTCTTTGGAATTCAGCTACACCTTTTTGAATGCTATGGTGTTTCACATGTTCCATAGTGGTTCTGTGTGTAACGTACAGCACAAACACTGAGAGAACCAGAACCCACATGGTTATAATAATGGATGTCTCTCTCTCTCTCTCTCCCCCATTTCAATGTTCAGAGAGACTTCATCAGAAAACAATGTCTTGAAACTGGAAAAGTGAGATGACATGTCCCCCTCCTCCCCTTCCCCGTGTACTTAATAATCTCATCTCTATACAGACGAAACCAAAGTAACGATGCCTTCACTGTCTCCACTGACGCCTCGTACAGAAGAGAATTAGACAGGAGGACAACTTAAAAACTCTCTGTGAGGAGCAGCAGCAACACAACTCTGTCTCAGACACAAAACCACCACAGAGACATAATCAGTCAGACTCCACAGTAACTGTACAAACATCGATCTGAAACTACAGCAGGTCACTGTAACACACCTCCAACAACATGGGGACAGTGACGGCAACAGCAGCATTTATTTGAAGTTGTGTGACAGTGAGAAACAGGTTAGTGTTTTTAAATCTACATTTAAGACGCATGTCACTGTTTCAGCAGAGTGATTTATGCTTCAACATACGTAAATTAAAATGACACATTAATGAGGTTTAACTAATGTCTAATATCAGAACACTGACCAAACCAAATAAATCGCATTCAGGTTTAATGATAAGTTGTTAATGCTCTAACTGCAGATGTGACTTCGTCTACATTTACTCATGTGTCACATACTTTTATCCAAAGAGACTCACAGTGAGCCTCATCACTAAAGCTTCGGTGGAGTAGGAGACCTTGGTATAAGGATTCAGTTCTACTTTTAATATTCATACATCTATTCAATAAGTGAAGGTAACCAGGTAAACTGATGATAAAATGACTTCTAACTGATGACAGGTGCAACAGTACAGCAGTGATTATAA
>NW_019479138.1:0-1000 GCF_002814215.2 Seriola lalandi dorsalis | reverse complement strand
CCCCGCCTATGATTGAGGCCGTTTGGAACAAGCTAGGAAGACACTGGCCTTCACATGTGGTTGGATGATGTCGTATGAACTAGCTTGTTTTGAGCCTTCCTTGTTTTGAGTATTACACCCTCCTGATAAGTGAAGCTAGCTGGCACATATGGATCGGTTTCGTGTCGTCTTTCCCTCACTCAACAGTTTAGTTGAACAACAGGTAAATGTGCATAAGCTCGGTGTATTCCTTTAACTGTATCAAATGACATTTCAACTTAAAGCACAATACACCATCCTGTGATGTAATCCATCAGCACAAAGGCAAGAATTTGATATCCGTGAAAGAAGCAGTGGTCTAGCAGAACCCTGGGACCCAGGTGAAGCTGGTGGGACTGGCCTTGTGGCCCTGTGGCCCCCTGTGGCCCCCTGTGGCCCTGCTGGGTTTGTTTTAGCTTCGGTTTCAGGCCTCAGCCCTCCGCATCTCTGCTGAGCTCCGCTCATCTTCCCTCCGATGTCCTGCAGTTCCCATGGCCTTGTGCGCCCTCCTCCCAGGCCTCACCCTGAACCAGGAAGTGCCTTCGCTATCACACACAGATTTTGTGTTTGTGTGTACGAGCACGCGTGTGCATTAAGGCCGGTTTCAGGGATGCAGCTGAAGTCAAGAGGACTCTGAACAGGCTTTCATTTTTGATCCCGGGGAAGTACAAGGAAATGCAAAGCACAACAGCACTTTCCTTATTTTTCCTCTGTGCTGTGGGATCAGTGTTACTCTCTTGAGCTTCACTGTCTGTCTGTGAGAAAGGTCAGATCAGGGTCTTCAACCAGGTTTAAGGGTCATCTCTGAAGTGGAAAACTTCTCATGGTTTAGACTGAAAGTCAAGATTTCAAACTGAGCTAAAGCTTAAAAGGTTGGTTTAAATTTAAATTTGGTTTAATTTGGTCATAATGTTTTTAGTTATATTTAAGAAGAAATGGAATTAGAAATAAGTACAGTTTGTGTCTTGCTTTTGCTCTTTTT
>NW_019479137.1:0-1000 GCF_002814215.2 Seriola lalandi dorsalis | reverse complement strand
ACGCTGTTGTGGAGGTTCAAGGTGGAACGACACCTTACTATAAAGTATAAGTGAATTTTTGCTTTGGGACATTCGTACAATTTTAATCGGTGGGCTCTTTCTGCACCAACTGTACAGGTGTTAGCTGTAAGCTAACGGGCAACTGTCCGTCTGTTTACAGCACAGCCTCTGACTGATCTCAGAACTCGCCAGCAACTCCAGTTTCAATCATTTCCCCTGAGTCTCTCCTCTTTCCTCACGTCGTTGTACATCTTTGAAGCAAATTCATGAAGCCCCGGGAGACACGTTAAAGTTAGAACACTTTCAACTCGTGTGGATGCCCCAAGTGAATTTGCAGCAAATCGTGTCTTTCAGTCGACTTTGTATGCAGTTACATTGTCTCTAAACTTTGCTGCTAGTAGACTGATATCCATCACTGTGGTATGGCATATTCCCAACATCATATATGTGCCCTGACTCTCTTCTCCCTGGTAAACATGAAAACAAGAATCAGCCTCTCAGACAGTGGAGTCAGACCTACAGGTTGTGCTTTGTCCACACTTTTGTTGGTTGTCCGTGCACACCTTGAATAAGATTTTTTTTTTTTTTGGTTTGTTTGTTTGTTTTTTTTTTAAGAAAATGGATGACATACATTTAAAATATTAGTGAATTTACTTGTAATTCCTTTTAAAGTTAAAGATATATCTGTAAATCTATGGAGCACCAGTTGGTTTCTACTGACTAATATAATCATATTAAAGCTGGAGTAAGTAATCCTGTAAGTGATAGCGTGAGTTGGCCAAATCTCGAAACTATCCAATTCCCATCCTCCTCAGGCATCCCTCCAACCAAAGCCACTCCCCTAAAACACAAAAAACACACTGCTGGATTACTGGCTAACCTACATTATAAAATAAGACTAGATAATTACCTAACTGAAATACAGCCTCCATTGTGTCACTTTTTAGGCCCTTCAGTCTTTCAGTTGCTGCTCATTGAAAAGCGATGCCAATGTTGACTC
>NW_019479136.1:0-1000 GCF_002814215.2 Seriola lalandi dorsalis | reverse complement strand
TTGCCGTGTAACTGATAAAATGATGATGTCATGTCCATTAAAAAATTAAACCTCTTATCTTAGAACCTTTAACATGAAGGATGAAAGTAAGATCCTGCTTTAAGGTTTTCAACTGTCTGACAAAAACAATCTGAATTCAAGGTCCACTTAAAGTGAGAAAGAGAACATTGTCAGCGATAGTACAGTTGAGAAAAACACTGATGTTAGGCGGTTCTGCAAAAACCTGGATGATATTCATGCTGTTCATGCTTCATTCAGACTGTTGCAAACGGGATGCGACAATTGGTCTACTGTATTGACCTTAATAAATAATAATTGTAGGAGCAGACTGATGATATTCTGTTTGGTCTAATTCTGTAACGTCACACTTCTTCTGTTGTTGGTGATGATTGACATCATCACTGTCAGGAACACCTACAGATACACAAACAACTGACAATGTGTGTTTGTTTTTATAAATGCAAACTCAGACTCATCTAATAAATAAACATCCAACCTCTCATCTGAATAGACTTCAGTTACAGACCGGGACTGGACCAGAGACTGGACTGGACCAGAGACTGGACTGGACACTCCTGATCCTGATCCTGATCATCAACTATAGAAAAGCAGAGATTCCACTGAACTCTTCTTCTGCTGGTCATTGCAGGCTGATGATGATGATGCTCCATGAAGCAGAAACTCCTTTCCTGGAGTGAACTCACCAAAATAAAAGCTGAGTGCTCTCAGCATCTGATCGATGCCTCTGTTCAGTTGTGAGGTTTTTCCGCTGCATGAAGACTGAGATCACATCAGTCAATTCTGAACACCAACCAGCTGGTTTTAGTTTCACTTAAACCAGATCAGTTAAACCAGCTGATGTTGGTCTCTGCCTGTCTCAGACCGGTGGAGGTGAGAGACTGTGACCGCAGCTTGGACCACATGAACATGAGGATAAATGTCTCTGCGGTACATCAGGATCAGGTCTATAAGTCTCCTATCAACGGGACATATTCAGGTT
>NW_019479135.1:0-1000 GCF_002814215.2 Seriola lalandi dorsalis | reverse complement strand
TCTATCAGGCATAGGCAGCAGCCATTCATGCTGTGAACTGCCACCACAAACACACTGCATCTCCTAGGATAAAAGTAACAAAAGAGAAAAAACAACAAAAACAAACATACCTTCCAGCCTGCAGAGCTGTTGCTGTCTCCTTTGTCCTTGAAATATGGCACACTCTTCACCATCCAGTCATAAATCTGAGACAGAGTTAGTCGGTTCTCAGGAGAACTTTCGATAGCTTTGGTTATGAGGTCTGCATATGACATATTCCCCCATGCGTTTCGCCGGGAGGAGCTGCTCTTCCTCTGGGCAGCGGCGGCAGCTGCGGCCGCGGCCGCCGAGGACGAGGAGCCGACCGGGGAGGAGAGCAGAGGCACCTGCTGCTGCTGCTGCTGCTGCTGCTGCTGCTGATGCGGGAGTTGCGGGTTCGGGTGCTGCTGCTGCTGCTGATGCTGCTGCTGATGTTGCTGCTGATGTTGTTGCTGATGTTGCTGCTGTTGCTGCTGCTGCTGTGGAGGTTGCTGGTGGACGCAGTTCTCCTGACACTGAAAATCAGAGCACAGGATGACAGGTTTCTGCTCCGGGAAGTCCTCGGACTCCTCCAGCAGGCTCAGGTTGTTGATGAACTCGGCGTTGCTGGCGGGCTCCTGCTTCACAGACGGCACCGGCGATGACGTGTTGGAGTCGCCCGGGTTGATGAACTCCGGTCGGGGCAAGGGCCAAGTGCAGGAGCGGGGCCGCGGCAGGGGCTCAAAATCCGGGTCGATTTCCACCAGGTGTGGCTGCTGGGCCGCTTCCGCCATGGTCGAGAGGTGACGGAGCCAAGTGTTACAATGTCATGTAAAAGCGGCAAAATCTGTCGCCCCTCAAAAGTTGTAGCTTCGCCTGTGAAATGTGAGCAAACAGGAGATAAATCTGTCCGGGAAAACAGTGCTCCGCCTGGGCGCAAACTCTACACTGACAGTTACATCCCAAGCCGGTAAAAATCTGAGTCAACAGTGATAAAAATTAT
>NW_019479134.1:0-1000 GCF_002814215.2 Seriola lalandi dorsalis | reverse complement strand
ACACACACACACACACACACTCACTCACTCACTCTATTGGTCCAGGTGGTCAGTATTGTCTTTTTGGGGCAGGAGGGGGTCATGCTTCACTGCATGGGAACTGATTGGCTTTTCTATTTCCACTAAAGACCAATAGTCAGTGTCTGTTACACACTTGCATGCATACATGCACACACACTTACACAAACACACACACTTACACAAACGCACTATTTATAGTGACTATGGTAATTCTGGTTTTACTATGGTGCAGTTAGTGGTGGTAATGAATCAGTAGGTGGCAGGACAGGACTTTAAACTGTTGAGGTTGTTCTCTTTTTGCTTTTCATCATATTATTTTTGTTTAACCTGTTTCCATTAGTCTCTACTCTCTGTGGGAAGACCAGTGTGTGTTTCCCTGAGGCCAATGTACTCTTTACGGATGAAGAAGTTCCATTGAATCTTTAATTTACTGGGGATAAATTGGTTACACGGCTCACCCCCATGTTTTAGGGTGGTGGGCTGGTGCATCCTGCTGGAGTTATATCTCTGAGAGCCAGAATGTGAACATGGTATTCATGTGAGTAATCTTGATGTGTTTCAGAGGATATGGTGGGTGTGGTGCAATTTGAGGGGGATTCAACTTGTTGTCCACGATAAAGACATTCATGTATTGGATGATATCATGCTATGCTTTTATGGTGTGATTTAAAATGTTACAGAAGATGGAGTAAGGAGGGTAAAAGTCAACATTTACTGCAGCAGGACTGATGTGGGAACTTGGTGTTTTCACACACAAATCAGTTCCTCAGTTTCTCTGTCATCTCATGATCTTGCTTAACTTTTACTTCCCTGATGACTGGTGAAAATGTATCTATTTAACTAAAGCACAGGTGTTTTTGAGAAGAAAAACAAAAGTTTTACTAATTGTGTCCTCTCATTATAAGTAGAATGTAAGTGAGTCTCAGTAAACGGTGTACTCAGCAGCCTGACTCGCCCATTTTTACCGCTTCATTGACTT
>NW_019479133.1:0-1000 GCF_002814215.2 Seriola lalandi dorsalis | reverse complement strand
CCAAAGAGAGGCTGCACCGCCAACACACCCTGTTTAAAACACTCACTAAATGTGACTGGTGCAAAAAGTCCTTTCTTTCAAAGGCCCAACCGAACCAGTTGCAAAAGGCAAATTCAAATATATATCTGGTGTTAACAACTAGCAAACATGACAATATACCAAGCATTACAATGCATATGACAGCTGCAGTAAGGCCTGTACTCTAAGCAACCTGAACGTTCCCTACACTTACAGGCATAGGCACAGTTTAAAATGGGCTGCAGCAAGCAAGCCAGTGATAATACAAAAAAATAAAAATATTTGTTAGATAACACCATCCCAAGAGGATGAAAAATGTTGAAGAAAATACACTTCATTTTTGCTGTTGTGAGACTCGTCGGGTCAACGAAAGGGCCATCATTCCTGTTCCTGTTAAAAGAATAGAGTTTGGCTGATAAGTCAGCAGCGCCCAACAGCCTCGGAGATTTATTTCCCCAACACCAGCACTCTGAGTATTGAAGGCAAGGTGGGGGAGGGGGATTGCCTTTATTTTTTCAGGTGGAGCGGAACTGGAGAGCGAAGCACTCTCAGTCTGCATG
Source organism: Seriola lalandi dorsalis (assembly GCF_002814215.2). Taxonomy (NCBI): domain Eukaryota; kingdom Metazoa; phylum Chordata; class Actinopteri; order Carangiformes; family Carangidae; genus Seriola; species Seriola lalandi. Next base: position 422 of record NW_019479133.1, on the reverse strand, counting down.
TCAGATTGAGACAGCAGCAGTGGTGGCCGCCAGTTATGATGGCCCCCAGTGCAAGGCTTTAGCACGGGAGCACGCAAACACACACACACACACACAGATTTAAATGTCTAGTCTTCACTTTGACAATATGGAGTGACACAAACAAATGGTCTCAAATTACACGCGTTAAATTACTCAATTACACGCATTAACACCCCAGAAATAAAGCTGCACACCGGCGCAGGATTCCCCACCACAGTGCGACGTTATACTGACGCTTATAGCGCTGCCGCTGTTCTGTTTTAAGATATTCAGGTTGTTATGATAAATGACTTTTGAGAAGCTGGAACCGGAGAATGTTTGGCTTTTCTTTTTTTTTTTTGCCTTTTAAAAATGACTCAAACGATAAATCAGTTGGCAAAATAACTGCTGATTAATTGATC
>NW_019479132.1:0-1000 GCF_002814215.2 Seriola lalandi dorsalis | reverse complement strand
TGCATTATTTGCAAAAGCATGGCTCCATTTCCTCCATTTGCCAATTTTGCGGCCGCCATCACTAGGCCTACCAAATGTGCTGTAATCTCAAACAGCTAGTCAACTTTAGCCAAATAGCCTACTGTTTATATTTTATGTGCTTTTTATAATTATCATGTTATGCTGTGTCACTCCCTTTTTCGCTAGGAGTCCGACATTTTAAATAAACTGCTGCTCTTTTCAGTAACATACAGGCTTGTCGTGTAGGCCAGACCAAAAAGTCCCCTTCCCACTAGTAACCAAACTTTTAAGGTTGAGATAAAACAATTATTATATCTTATTAATGTAGTCTAATTTGTATGCAGGCGTTTCATTTCTGTGTAAGAGTGTACAGCGTTTTGCCTTTGCTTTGCTTGTGCGGTCGACCGTTAACGTTACACACCGCCGTGCGGTGACTCGCTGCCTGCAGCCATTTGAATGGGGAGAAGCGGTTTTGATCTGGGCGGTATGAACAGCGCTGTAACGTTACTGGCCATCTGGAGCACTGGGACTTTTCCCGCTGGGCCGCCGCATCGGAGGGACGTCATACCGTTGTACTGTTTCAAAAAACAACGTAGCCACAAAGTTTTTCCTGGACAGTGACGGGCCGTCCGTCCGGTCGTGTCTGTATTTTTAACGGCCCGGGTCTTTTATCCACGACACACACGGACACACACGAACACACACGGACACACACAGAGTATAGCCCTGAAATCCTGATCAACTCACTGAAAGGCAAGACCGAGGATGAGCGAAAGCCTGCTAAAAATATCAAGAAGTAAAGTTCCTGCCCCCACACCCACCTGGTGTAACGGACAACACTCTTGAGACTTGACCTGATTGCAGCCAGCAAGAATAAGGACAGTGTGAAGAGCATGAATGACATGATGGCCACAACGTACAGCTGGAGGAGACAAGAGGTTGTAGGACAGTCCCCAGGAGTGGTTGAGTTTAAGGAGCGATGGCCTGCCCTCTTTGATCC
>NW_019479131.1:0-1000 GCF_002814215.2 Seriola lalandi dorsalis | reverse complement strand
TTAAAACTTTTTTTTTTTTTTTTTTACATAAGTGACAAACATTTCAAAGGTGAGTTTTAATCCCTAAATCCTGTGATGTGTGCTTCCTAATATGGAAAGTGACTACATTAGCAATGCCTTTCTGACACACAAAAAATAATTTGACATGTTTTGCAGGGATTTTACATATTCCAGATTTAAGGAGGAGAAGAAATAGCTGTCACAGAAAGCTCAGTATGCAGGGTCACCTCCCTGTAAACACACACATGAAAATCTGTAAGGAAATATTCTGCAGTTTGGTGTTAATGAGTTTTGGGAGTATCCAGGAATCAGCTGCACTCAGAAGACACCACCTTTCCTCATATTGCTCTACAGGGAAATTAAGATTTGCTCTGTGATTGCAGACAAAACAGAGGAAGAAGGCTGTCACTTATGGATTCCTGTGTGATGATGAGAGTGTGATGTGATATATTATATTCAATCATTTGGAAGTAAGGCATTGTTTGGACCATTGTTTGACAGAGATAGAGTTTTTAAAGTGATAGTATTAATTATTTGGCTATGTCCATTCAGTAGTGGAAGTGAACATATTACCAATCATAGCTATGCTGTACAGGTGATTTGTGTAGCTGATTTCCCACTGCCCCACCACTCTTGACCATCTTGGTGTTACATGGTGCTCAGATTCAATGCTTGCATGCTATGGAGCTGGATTTTCAGCCCGCCTATAGTAATGTGCAAAGCAGTTCTTTTCAGTGTCCCGGATCACTAGAATCAGTTCATTAAAAAGATTTGTTCACCGAATCGTTCAACACTTGACCTGAGCTCCAACTGCATCGTCCCACTCCCTGCACTGTTGCTTCAACAAACTCTGTTTATAATTCTTGATATTTTAAAAGATTCCTTGTTGGATATCACTGGTTTTTAATGACTTTTAAGTCTTGGAAGGTTCTGCATTACTCTTACTAACTTGCTGGGTCTGATTCCTACAGTTTGAGCCTCTGACTGTCACTCAGGGCTC
>NW_019479130.1:0-1001 GCF_002814215.2 Seriola lalandi dorsalis | reverse complement strand
AGAAACCCTGCTAATGAGAGGTTATGAAAGACTTAACTGTCTCGCTCTGATATTCTCATTACGCGACACACCAATAAGTTAGAGATTGTAAGTACTCCTCATCAGCTGTCAGCCAAATACTGTAGACACAAGGACAACAACATGTTGATTTCTGTGTTTCCAGTACAGAGATTGGCCCGAGTCGTGTTGCCCAAAGACTGGTAGGGGAAAACTGTGGTTAAATATTCCTTTGGAAAACTACGAAATGGTTTTACTTGCATGCCGTATATTTAGGGTTCACTCACTGAACAAAAGTTCATAATTTTGTGCAAATCAATAACATAAAAGTTATTGCTGAAAGTGGATTCAGTAGTTAGAAAAACATATCATTTCTGATGCCAAGGAATCAGAAATCAGTTTTAAAAAGACTGCTACATTAATGGAACATGATACCATGCTCAAAGGTTGCAGCATTGTTTGTGTGTTGAGGGTAGAGCCTGTTAGCCCTGGTATTATAGCACAGTATAATAATTAACATATAATTAGATTGTTATTTGCTCTGACATAACCCAAATGGTTTGGATGCTAAGAAACATATACCTTATTTGGACATATATTTTAACACAGGTTCGATTTATGCTAACATTTGCGGCTTTCATGGATACATAAATGGAATCCTGAAGAAATCTAAAGCCTGACAGGCCTGCTGTGTAAAGGTTGCTAAGGTGTGACTGGACAATCACTGTTGGTGGGCAGGGTTTAGCGAGCGGTCACTTCTGTCTGAACACACCTGTAGAATTGAGCATTACTTCAGAAATGTACAGAAATAAGAAGAGGAAGGACAGAAACTGGAGGTAAGAATAACAGAGCTGAAGTTCTGGTGAGTTCTGAGATCAGTCAGAGGCTGAGCTGTCACACAAACGTGTACGTTGCTTGCTAGCTTCTAGCTAACATCTGTACAGTCCACTCATCGTGTGTTTGGGGTGAATAAGGATAGACTTCACGAGCAGTCTAGAAAATAA
>NW_019479129.1:0-1001 GCF_002814215.2 Seriola lalandi dorsalis | reverse complement strand
GGGGGGGGGGCGAGAGGCGAACGAGAGCAAAGGGAAAGAGAGTGAGAGCACAGTTGATATGTGCGTCTGTGTTCTTTTCCTGGCAACACGATAAAGACTCACTCTCAGTCACTGTCAGTGCTGAGACCACCCTCTCTATCTCCGTTCTCCCTCCTCCTCCTCTTCCTCGCCTTCTCCAAACCCGTCTCTCCCAAAACCAAAGACTACTCCCTCCATCTCCTCTGCATTTTACATGAACATTTCAGGCATTTAGCTGGCGCGCTCATCCACGGTGACTTAACGAGTACAACTGCAGAGTGAGTCTCAGGTCCTCCGTCTCCGGCACCTCGAGGAGCAGGGGTGCAGAGGTCAAGGTGGCGGCGGCGGCTCGATGACAGATGTAACAAATGTTCCGTATCAGTGGAATGATGAGAGGAGGAAATTACGAGGAGCCACGTGATAAAAATGAAAACCGAGAGAGGTTTACGCGTTCGTACTTCTCTCGCCCCCGATTCACTCAGACCACCCTCTTCCTGTCTCTGCTTCCCCATCCCTCACTCGTAGTAAGGCCCCCCCACTGAGGACTCCTTCCATTAACTGCCGTGAAAATTCAAATTCAAATCTGCTTTATTGGCGTGACAGTGGCGGGGGGTTGTCTCCACAACAGAACATGTTAAAAGACGGGCTAAGACAATAAGCCAATCTTTATGCTCCTCTCCTCCTTCCTCACTCTCACTCGTTCCAGTCTTCCCTCCCTGACTGACTAACCTCGTTTCTGCTTCATCAAGCCGCGCACGAGCACTTTAAAGCCCTCCTCTTCTTGGTGTGTACTTGTGGCTATCTATGTGCATGTGTGCGCCCTCATTAAAAGAAAGTAGAGCCAGTGAAGCTTTAAAAAAGAAAAAAAGAAAAGGACGAGAGGGCAGAGAGCCAGAGTTGCATGTAGCAGAGATGTGAGAGAGATGTGTTCGGCTGTAGGGCAGATGGATTTAGGAATACTTCTGACTATATCGTTCCTAGTC
>NW_019479128.1:0-1001 GCF_002814215.2 Seriola lalandi dorsalis | reverse complement strand
TGTGGGTAGGGATAGTTTTTTTGGGGGTTTATTTTTTTTTGTTGCAGAAGAGCTTTTTTACCCAATTCTACCTAACCCACAATGCATTGCTACCGCTAATTGAGGTGTTTAATTGTTTAAAAGGCTGCTTTTGCCTCAAAATATTTGCTGTATTGAGGTATTATTTAAAATAAATAAATAAATAAATAATCTTATGCTTGGATCCTATTTCTTGAAGAATTAAAATCTTTTCCATTTTTAGCCAGAAAACTTTATTGTCTATGCTGATTCTTGAATATGCATGAAAATGAAACAGTTTACAAGACATAATTTTGGTCTGGCTTTAGACTTTGGTGGTATAAAACAGATGTGCAGATTTCACAACAGACCTGTTATATAAAGGGATTTATGAGCCTGACGGCAATAATGCATTGCAACTACCCTCTGAAAATGTACCATATCTGTCTGATTCAAAGCCTTTAACTCCTCTGGAAAACACCATCTTTTCCGTCAGTGTTAGTAGGCTACCTCTGACAGAATCACCCCAGTCTATGATGTTAAAATAGCTCTGTGCAGTGCATGAGGATTTGTCACAGCACTGTGTGTCTGACAGGCTGTACAGGAGCTGCTGTTGGTTGATGGCAGGTTGAATAAAGCCACTCTTTATGGTGGCTGATAGCGGGAGCGAAGCACCGCAGGGAGCCACCCTGACTCCAAGCAGCCGCAGCCATAAACAGGCAGCAGAGGGAATATGATGTAACAGTGCTCAGGCTGTTGATGCCATTCTGGGAATCATCAACCATTGCCTGTACAGATGAGAGTACAGCCTTGTTATTTCCTTATTGCGTCTAAAAACTGTTGGCATATTTAAGTTTCATGTCCCATGTGTCATTCCCTCATCATAGATGACTTTAAATAAACATCATAAAGTAGAGCCCAGCTGATACTGGATTTTAGAGACTGCTACCACTGTCAGTATTTGAGAGTTTTAAAAGCCCCTGAAACTTTGGTTTTAAATATAC
>NW_019479127.1:0-1001 GCF_002814215.2 Seriola lalandi dorsalis | reverse complement strand
TGCACACACAAACACACAATCGCGCTCCCCCTCCCCGCGGTCCCTCATCACACACACACACACACACATCAGACGCTGCGCGCAGCCGGGCGGGGTGCCGAGGAGCGCGGTTTAGCCTCGGGGGCGCGGATGGATGGGGAGAGGGGATATGCGCCTGGCAGAGGAGAGATGAAGAACATAAGTCAAGAGGAGACAAAAAAAAATGAAATGTGAAGGAAAGGGAAGGTTGAAGATGGGTTGGAGAGGAGAGGAAAAATGAAGGACATAAGTCAAGACAATACAAAAAATAGAAATGTAAATGAAAGAAAGAAAATATATGGAGGAAAGGAAATTATATGGAGAGGTCCATGGGTTGGAGAGGAGGGATGAAATCAAGGAGAGAGCAGTCAAAAAAGACAAGGAGAAGAACATAAACCAAAGGAAAGAAGAAAAAGGAGGAGAGGAAAGGAGGAGAAAAAACAGAGCAAATTGAAAATTGATTAACCAGGACTGTAACAGGATGTTCTGCAGCCAGCATGGCTCACATACTCTACAATCTTCCCTCCATTTTCTAATATTAGACATCACATTATACATTATAATACCTGACACTGTAATATCTAAATTTGGATATTAGCAGCGCTGCAGTTTGACATTTCCTCAGTTAACCTAATGAGTGAGGTGGGAGTGGAGGGGGGGCGTTTCAGAGCCTCCAGGAAAGAGGAGGGCTGGAGGAGCAGGGAAGGAGGCATTTATCAAAGTATTGAGCAGGGCCAATTACTTAGCCAGTGTGCAACATTTCAGGCTGTGCTCTGACGATGGAGGCCGCTGACCAAGCAGCCAGGAAATACAGTCAGTCAGACAGTCTGTCTCTACATAGACACACTGTGCTTAATCTACCTCCCAGAGTTCATCGAGTGGAGTCTATCAGAGTTTGAAATGCCTCCTCTTCTCCCCCTCCACCTCCCACTTCACCCACCAGACTCCACTTGCTAGTCCTCCTCCTTTGTGTCAACTTTTTC
>NW_019479126.1:0-1001 GCF_002814215.2 Seriola lalandi dorsalis | reverse complement strand
ATATATATATATATATATATGTCTGATGTAAAATGTAATCCTAACACTTAATATGCAAAGTAAGTAATAACTGTAAAATAAATGTGGTGTGAAAGTATAATGTAGCATAAAATAGAATTAATCAAATACAAGTAGCCTAAATCAAAATTTTAAATATAGTACTTAGGTAAATGCACTTTGTTATTAATTATTGTAAGTGTGTTTGTGATCTTCTACAGGTGATGGGGGAGGTGGCGGTAGTGTGATCACTGATGCTGAGATCAAGGCTGTCTCCGAGACACTTTACGCCCTGGACTCCAACAAGGCTTCAGCCTCAGAGTTGATTATTGAAGCTCAGGCTCTGGTGCCCGACTCTCAGACGAGCTCGCAGACAGATCTCTCCTCTCAGCCGTGAGCAGACAGTCTTAGTAGCACAACCTCCTCTTCTTCTTGATTCTGATGTATTTACCTCTTTTTCTGCGTCACCTGTTGCTTGTGTTTGCGCTTCCAGCTTGTTCCGTTACCTGGATGAGGAGACTCTCTTCACCAGGCCCACATATGTTGCTCTCCTGGCTGTGCTGGACAACTACCAGAGGATGACTGGACAGGCGGAGGACTTCAGCCCTGAGCAGCTGGCTGAGCAGGAGGCTTTTGTCAAGGAGACCATGTCCAACACTGAGCTGGGCAGAGAGCTGTTTGCCTTCCTCTACACAAAGGGTAACTAGGTCCATGTGAAATAGCACATCCTTACACTGGTTCAGCACTGCTCACATAGAGGTGTGGTGAGGCTATTGCTCTGGCGCAGGGGTTCTCAAAGTCTGACACTGTGGGAAACCCCACCTCAGACAAAACTGAGAGTCAGTGCATTATCTGTGGGCTACAACTTACAACTTGAGCCCTGTTTTTATTTAGACTTTATTTGTTTACATTTGTCAAACTGGCACCAGTAAAGGACCAGTGTGTAGGATTTAGTGGCATCTAGTGGCAAGGTTGCAGGTTGCAACCAACTGAATACCCCTCTC
>NW_019479125.1:0-1001 GCF_002814215.2 Seriola lalandi dorsalis | reverse complement strand
ACCAGACCCACAGTCAGAGAGCCTGGGAGGAGACCGATAGTTAGAGAACAGTTAATCACAGCCGAGTGGCATCAACAAAAAATAAATTGTGTTCACATATTGTAAAGAAAACCAAGCTCGCACGAAGTGTAAGGAAAATACAGAATATATTGGTTAACCAGTGTTATATAGGACCTAATGATTCTGGCTGAGCACCGGCAGAAACATGACAACACTTCATTGTCAGGATCAGACTCTGTTCTGCAGACTGAGAGAAACGGGTCCTCTGAAATCTCGGTTTCCTTTGCGCCTGCTTATCTGAGCCTGAGCACAATGGTTACCTTGTCAGAGGCCTGTCCACTGGAGCTACTCATGAATCCCTGTTGGATTATAGCAATACCGCTTTCAACAGATCGCTGCCTGCCTCAGCTGACATTCCTGTGGTAGCCGACTTGAAAGAGAGCAGATATGTGAATCATTTGGGACAAGTACCCAACTGGTGCAGTTGCAGTAAAAACTAGAGTTTTCCCCTGTACAAAAAACTTCATAGCTCCTTTCAGGCATGCACTTCATTACACATTATGACAATTTAGCATGTTGGTCTCGCGTCTGAATAAGCACCCTAGTCTTAAATGTAAAAGTCACAACAACAACAACAACAACAGATGTCCTGGAATCTTAAAATAATGTTTAAAGCTGCACTAACAATAATCTGAAGACAGAAAGGCAACATTCAAAAACATGTTTTACCTGTGTATTAATAACTATAAACTTTTTTTTTTTAATTATTATTATATTACTCATGAGATTTCTGTATTTTTGTTTTTGTATGTGCCTTTCGTATTAGTTTGAAGTGGGTTGGAAAAACCTGATGTCACACACTTTGTGCACCAATCAAAGTCTGATAATCTGTTGCCAGGGCTATGATCAAACCACACCCACACAGACCTGATGTAGCAGATTAGATTGAGTTCTTGACTCCTAATAAATAAAGTCAGAGGATTTTTCTGAACTTTAAGTTT
>NW_019479124.1:0-1001 GCF_002814215.2 Seriola lalandi dorsalis | reverse complement strand
ACGCCACGATGATGTCATGAATATGCTTATTAGTGTATTACATCATCTAGCGGCATTTAGCGCCGTTTCCAGCAAGCTTTAGCTACTTCCCATTGAAAGAAGTTGTTAAAAGCGGTTCTACAACAGTTTTCAATTAGCTCATCAATCTTTGCACGTTGACCTCACGAAATCCAACATTACACTGTGACCTCTTCTTGTTTCCAGTATTTCAGCCTATCTCACTCTGACTCTTCACGTTATCTATCTCTGCTCTTTCCTTTGCTCTCTCCCTCTCTCAGCCTCTTCTGTCACAGTCACACTAATACTCAGACACACACACACACACACACACACACACCTCTCCTCTCCCTCCCACACAGCTATTTTACATAATTCAAACAGTGCATTTATCCCTCTACCTCCCTTCATCCCCTGATCTCTCTCCTCTCTCTCTAATTTTCTTTCTCCTCCTTGCACCCTCTTCTTGTTTTCATACTGTCCTCTTGTTCCCTTTCCTTCACATATGTGTGGCACCTAGAACCCTACATTTTCTCCATACTTACCTTTATCTGTATTCCTCTTTTATCCTCATTGCCTTTCTCCTTCCACTCCCTTTCATTTACCTGTCCAAACGACAATCCTTTCACTGCGAGCCTACATCCCTCTGTCTGCAATCCTAACATTTTTCTCCAAACCACGCATGAGGAAAAAAGATGACCACGAAGGTGTTTGTCACTCTGCCGAGACATCAAACTATGCCAGTGTCTCTTTGCCCAAATCCACAGCTACAAAAAAATACCAGATGAAAGTCTGTAGGCTGGATGACTGACTGGTGGAGGAGTCTTCTAAATTAAATCTGAGAAAGGAGGGATCTTACATGAAAAGGTTGCTGACAAATCACAGGAGAGGTGGAAACTCAAGATCTAGCTCTGATAAAAGGTGTCAAGAGAATGTTTGACAGTTGATTGTAATTGTATGAAAAGTCTGTTAATTTTGATCTCTTCAAAACTGTTTTGTAAGAG
>NW_019479123.1:0-1001 GCF_002814215.2 Seriola lalandi dorsalis | reverse complement strand
AGTGTAAGCAGCACTCCCACTCTTTGGTATTTTCCTGACCTTGAAATTCCCTTTGCCCGTCTGTGTGCTCATGCGGGGTCCAGTGCAGAGTGTTCGCTGCACAGATGGGAAGAGAGTCACTAACGGTTACGAGGTTCATTCAAAGGCAAGGCAAGTTGTTGGTATTTTGGCTGAGACATTGCAGAACAGATTTGTTTCTGACTCCATTTCTCACTCCATTGCCCATCTGTTGAGTTTGTCAACAAGAGCAACATCATTTAGTTAAACACTTCTCAGCCAGCAGATGCATTAAATTGACATTTAAATGTTTAATGTGGTTAAATGCACAGTATGTAATTTGTGCTGCTAGGAGTCTGTCAATCAAAACAATAACACATGGTAGGTTGTGAAGTAGCACGGGATCATGGGAGCTGTTGTCTTCACCACCGCTGCCGTCAGCTTCTCCTGGTTTGGATTCCTTCAGTGTCAGTGGTTCAGCAGGTTTTTACCAGCAGCTGAGTTATCCACAGAGGTGTCCTCCTCTCCATAACAAACACACCAGGATTAAAAACCACTGAAGAAAGCAGTTTTACATTTAAAGTCAGTGTTTTGCAGACACTGTAGGACAGACGCGAGGGAAGTCAGGGGAGGGCTGGGAGTATAGAACTATAGCTCTAAAAAGTATAGTTTTTAGAGCTATAAGCCAGGTGCAATGTGGCTTAAAACTAGATAAAAGTCAATGTTGAGCTTCTGTCAGACAAACAAAACACTAACACATGATCATAGAGGATATGATGTCACTGACAGGTGACCAATGAAATGTTATCATGATTAAAATCACAGATTTCTCTGGTTTGAGAATTGATGGAGACATTTGGGAAAATGTAAGAACACAACTCAACAACATATTGAACACAGGTCTAGATGTTTTTAGACATTTTAATGTGAGAAAGTTACAGATATTATCTGTAACAGGAACATTGGTAAGTCTGTATTAATCTTTAACTTATCAGCAAAGTTCT
>NW_019479122.1:0-1001 GCF_002814215.2 Seriola lalandi dorsalis | reverse complement strand
AGAGAGAGAGAGAGAGATGTTCATAAGGAGTATGCCTGATGTATTTTGTCACATACTGGAGGTTAGTCATAAAAAGATGACATTTTCTCACGGCTGTGGGAACATATTGGACTTGTGAGTGTTGCACTGAGATGAGGTTTGTGTTAAAATGGCTGACATATGACCGCCACGCTAAACGTGAGTTTTAGTTTTATCAGTGCTGAATTAATGACTGGTCTGTTATTATTCCAGATAGAATTGCCTGCTGCTGAGGCACGCTCTCATTTTTGTTGTTGCCTAGTGCAACATCATTATGGATGAACTGCTGATATTGTAAATGGTCTTTTTTTCATTTCCGTGCTGCTCATTTGCATGACAGTCTTCTCATTTTACATTGTGTTGATGTTTTTTGTTTATTTTTTTTCCTTTCATTGTTGGCGTGCAGATGGAATAGGAATCAACCCTGCCCAGACAGCAGGTGAGTTGTGGTGTTCGTTTGGAGTCCATGCCTTAGAAGATCTTTAAAGCTACTGTTTCCACAGAAGAAAACTGAATAAGATTAGTTTGGCAAAGCCCTCAGAGGCAGTGACGTCTGTTGATGGTTCTGCAAAAGATCACAAAGAAATGTAAGGTTTAATATGAAAAGCCTTATTTGAGGTAACTACAATCAAATCATTCCAGGATGATGATCAGGTTTATTTAAGTCAGGTTTGAACAGTAAAGTTAAATTTGTATCAGAGGATGTACAAAAAACAGCTCAGAGGTGTTAAGCAGGGGCCATTGATTCATAAAGTAATCGCTGTGATGGGCAGCGATGAAAACCAACCAAATTATCTGATAAAGTTGAAATGCTAAAACTCGTGTCAAAACGTCACATCACCACTGGACATGCTCAAACACTGAGCCACATCTGTATTGGCGTTGAGTGTTATCAGAACTGAGAAATGGAATGAAATAAAAATGGCTGCTGCACAACTGAGGTAAACCCCCAATAACAGTCTAGAATAGAATATATATATATA
>NW_019479121.1:0-1001 GCF_002814215.2 Seriola lalandi dorsalis | reverse complement strand
GTTCAACATGTCGTCGGAGGAGTTCGAGAAAATGCACGAAATCTACCGATCTCTGTACGAAGAGCTCAAGCTAATCCCAGACAGAGCTCTGAAGAGCCACGGAGGTAAACATTGTGTGTTGTTGTTGTTGTTGTTGTCGTCTTACTTCTGCCCAACTGATCAACATGACAGGTAGTTCAGAGGATGTGTTCACGTGTGCTGTGTAAAGGGGAAACTTGTGTTGTTTTATCCGCAGAGGAGAGGAAGAGGTTGGTGAGGACCTTCGATGAGCGGCAGGGGGAGGCTGAGGAAGTGGTGAGCTGCTCTCTTTGATTTGTGTCGGACGTGATATCTGATATTTTAAATGTACTTACATCCCAGCAGGGTGGACAGTAACCACGTGCATTTACTACATTTACCTGTACTTAAGTATGTTTTTCAAGTATCTGTACTTTACTTGAGTATATTTTGTTTTGGAAACACTTAAATAGACAAATATTGTACTTTTGACTCCGCTACATTTATATGAAGTGCTCTTACTTTGAAGCAGCTTTTAGTCAGTGGAATGCATTGTCTTTTATTTTGAAAATACTGCAATACTGCTGCATTTGCATCTTTGAACAGTTCAGTGTAAATCTGGCAGTGGCAGGTCTGACAGTGTTTGAAATTTTAGAGATAAAGAGAGATTCCTTTAGTTTTAAATCTTTGATTTGTGTTTACCACGACCAAACCTCATCACTGCCTAAACAAAGACAGAAATATGAAAACAACAATGGCTCCTTTTGTTGGCTCAGCTGGGTTTTTATGGCTGTTTCTTAAAAGGGTTTGTATCATATTGTACACGCTGTTTATTCTACAGGTTCTAGTCAGTTGGTGCTTCAGTAGGTTGTTTCAGAGTCATTTGGTTCTTTAAATACACTGAGGAACAATACAACAACGTGTTGACAAACATGTACTTTTTAATACTAAAGTATTTTTAAAATTAAATACTGCAGTACTTTAACTCAAGCAAACAAATTGAC
>NW_019479120.1:0-1001 GCF_002814215.2 Seriola lalandi dorsalis | reverse complement strand
AAAACTCCTGAATGAGTGAAAACAAACTCTTAACTCTATGGGGGGGTCAGACTCCCCACCCCCACCCCTCACTAGATCTTGTTAGTCAAATTATATTGGAAATTTTCAGATGAGTCTGAAAGACTGGCTAGGCGTATGTACTGCAGCACTGTGGACAGAAATCCTAGGGGAAGCACTTAACAAACATACCCGAACATTACCACCGCTAAAGATAAATGTATTATTATATTTTCCAGAACCATTTCTCTGCCAATCAGGAGAGCAGCATGTCTCTCTTTTCGCTCATAGTAAGAATGACATGATAAGTGTCAGTATCTCTATGATATGTTATGCAACAAAAAAGGGCCACCAACGGGGTCCTGGTTTTATTGTTAGTCCTGGTACTTAAGTACTTAGTCAAATAAAATGATACTCTATTAGTGACACCACTAGTACTTGACCTTAATGGACTGTGCATTTACAGAGAAACAGCCCCTCGAGAGATTAAAATGCAGAAACGGACTTGCATGCTCATAATTTAGCTATTGCGCCCGTGAGTCACCCACCCAACGTATGAATCATGACACCGACAAGCAGATTGGTCGTGTTTGTGCATGTGAAGCTTACTCTACAGAAGTGAGACGGCTGTCCAAGCACAAACAAACAAGGAATAATGTGAAAAGACAGCCTCTGAAATGCATGAGCCAATTGGGGCTGCAGCCAGGCGTGTGTTCATTCAGCCACCGGCACGAGTCATCTACTGCTAGCACCACTCTGCATCATGCTTACTGTATCGCATTTGCTTCACTATTCTCAGGAGGATGTTTAGCTATACTAATTTCCTCTTTTTATTTGAAATCCAGAACTGACATATGTCTTCCATAGAGGATTTTCTAAAGATTTCTGCTCTTGTAGAAACTTCTGAAATCCCACAAGGATAGAAGGTCAGAGACAACAGAGCGAGTCAGCTTCAAGATCATTCATTGCACACACCACATATGACATATAAACATAAACATATA
>NW_019479119.1:0-1001 GCF_002814215.2 Seriola lalandi dorsalis | reverse complement strand
GTGCGTATGTGAGACGACAGACTTTCAGAAAAAGGTCACACGCAGACAGAGAAGTCGAGAAGACGCGGAGCCCTTCGGGACGCCCGTCCCCGGGGACGAGGGCAGAGTTGAAGGGTTGAAAAGTTCATCCATAGGGGAGAAGAAAGGTGAGCGAGGCAGTCATGCAAAAATCTGACACGAAGACAGGAGGGGGGGGGCAGGATTAGCCTGGGCTAAGGTGACAGAGGACAAATAATGGGCGGTACACAAGTGAGTGTTTTACAGCGTAAACCGAGACGGTTTGTGTTTCATCACGTCCAGACTCTGATTCTTCTACACCGGAGACTTTATCACAGCGACACGATTGTTGTCTCTCTGATGTTGCGCAACGTTAACATTAAAGTGAGTTGATCTAATTAACAAATCAATAACTGAAGGTTTGGTTTGCTCAGTGATGGACAGATTTATTTGATCATTTACTCAAGAAAAAGGATCAAAATCACACGATTAAAATATTTCACTACAAGGAAAAAGTTCTGCATTCAAGATTTAAAGGATGAAGATGAACATAAAGATTTTAAACTAAATCTACTCGACTCATGCAGAATAATCCGTCAGTGTTGTTGTTGTTGATGCATTAACTTTTACATGAACTGGAGCTGGAGGCGTTTTACTGTTGTGCAGTTACATCCACAACACGTGCGTCATGTTTTATAAACTCATATGTTTTCTTTGTAAAATCTTAATCTGAAATGAAGGAACTGTTAAATAAATGTAAAGTACAAGTGAACAGAAATATAAAGAAAATATCGAGTTACTTTCCAACATGTTTGATAAGAAAAAGAAAATTTCTTTTATTTAAACAGATCAAAGTGTGAAGTGTGATGAACTGAAGAGTTGGTCCAGCTCCACATTAAACACTAGCGACTTCCACCAAGAAGGTTTTTGTTTTCACCGTGTCTCTTGTTGTGTTTTTACCATTAACTTCAAATCACAAATTCAAAAACAAGTAATGGAAACAC
>NW_019479118.1:0-1001 GCF_002814215.2 Seriola lalandi dorsalis | reverse complement strand
AGCAAAAATAAGTCAGTGTCCACGTAGGTTGGCTAAGTGCACATTTGATTGCGAAACGTGTTTACCCTCCGCTCGATATAAAAGTAGCGACACAGGCTTTTGTTTGTCCAGAGCTTTGCTTGTTCCAGCTCTGAACCAGCCTCCTCGGTTGCTATTCACAGTGACCTCATCATCTTTCTGGTCGGCTGCCCCTCAGAGAGCGGAGCGGACTCCAACTTTCTTGGCTGTCAAAAGACTTTCATAACAACCTCGGTAATCGACACTCCTCAAATATTTCCTCAGCAAATGCTGGACTTCCTAAGAGATGAGAAAAAAGACATGGGAAGATGGTTCTCAAAGCAGCTCACGGAAGAACCAATGAGCCATCTGACTGACACTCATTCAGGGGAGTGGTGAAGGGAATCTGTGTACACAGTGACTAGTTTAGAGTGTACTCACCTTCTCAGACTGACACTAATATTATTGAAGCTGGACTCTTACTGTAAAGTTCTGTTGGTGTTCCTGAGAAGTTGAAATCTTCACTTCATCAATAAGAACCAAAAGAAACAATATTATTATGGTTTGGCTATTCATAGACTCTTATGGGGCAAAATGTCAACCTTTGTCTTTAGGATGGCAATAGAGGGTGTATCCTCTTCGGAGTGTGAATGTGCTCAGTAGATTTCACACACAGCTGCCCATTAGAAAAAGTCACATGTTCAAGTGACTGACATTTAAACTTTGTTTAAACTTTTGATCTTAATCTTATTTATTCAGGAAAGCTTTACCGAGAGGAACACCCTAACCACACTCACACCCACCCAGTACAGACGCAGTCTGACGTGCTGTCCATGCTCCAGAACCCCACATGTTAGGGTTCAGTGTCTTGCTCAAGGGCACCTCAGTGGTGGTACGGAGGGATGGGCAAGTACTACTATTTCACTTTTGGTGCCCAGATTTGTTCTGCAGGTTCAAAATGATAAGGGTGTATCATCTGGGGGAAAGAATGTGTTTATTTAAAT
>NW_019479117.1:0-1001 GCF_002814215.2 Seriola lalandi dorsalis | reverse complement strand
GGTAAAAACTTAAAAGTCGTACGTCAAATGAATGTTATGATTATGCCACAACACGGTAGTTGCAACAATAGCTGTTAGCGAGTCAGGTTGGATCTACTTTTTTTAGAAGGACACTTGGCTGACATTCATGTGATTAGATTTGGATCAGGTGCTGGGTTTAGTCTCAGTTTCTAGGAGCCCTGAAGTTCAGCATCTGACACATCAGACTGTTAAACAAACCAAATGGACAGAGGTGATAAAGTTTAACGTGGTTGCTTGTGACGCCTCTTAATGGGCAACTTGAAACCAAACCTCAACAGGAACTGGAAATAAATGAATAAATAATTCAAGTCAATACCAAAATGTGTACATTTTTAAAAAATGTAAAAAGAATAAAAACAAATTGTGATTTGAAAATGAAAGATGTTTTTGCAGAAATACTGGAATATGTTTTGTATGATATTAAAGTGACTTCTAGTAATACTCTGATCTCTACAAAACAATGATATTATTTCAGGTGTTTAAAAATAAATCCTGAAATTCACCTTGACACCTTGACAGTTCAGCACGAGCTTCAACGTGACAGTGTTTCCTTAGTGATCAGTCAGGACCAGAATACACATCTGATATGAATAATTCAGCAGGCAAGCCACAAATAGATTTACTGTAGTGGCAACAGACATAAGGCTTTGATCCTTTTTGAAGAATAAACGGCTGCAAAAAAAAAACCCCTAGTTGTTGCATCAGACATCCAACAGTATTACAGATCAGCGCTGTCGAGCGGGGGTCACCTCGCCCGCACAGGCTGACGTGATCTGTGACCCTCACTGATAAACGTTTTCAACATTTAGTTTTTTAATTATCTTAATGTATTCAACTGATTGCTGTCTGTGTGTATCACCAAGAACTTGCACTTAAACGGACAAGGTGGTAAACTGGTGAATGCCAGTGGAAAACATCTACCATAAAATGATATGTACCCTCGGTACAAGGTCTTAAGACACAACAAAAGATAAATAATT
>NW_019479116.1:0-1002 GCF_002814215.2 Seriola lalandi dorsalis | reverse complement strand
AGAATTTTAAATGAATTAAGCTTTTGAAACACACACTGCAGTGACAAATATCTGTAGTTGTTATAAAGGAGAGGTATGGCTGTAAATGAATGTGGAGAACAGACATACACAAGCTTCAGTTTGTTATCACATACAGTCAGAACACAAATTTATATTACATCCAATTTTTTTAAGGACAAAACAAAATATATAACTCTGGTGTGAAAGGCTTTTAAACAAGATTTAAACTTTTAATTTGTTGAGATTTATTTATAAATCTTATCTTATTACACACTTAAATAGATAAACAAAATATTAAAATTATCCTTTTATTCTTATTTTATTCTTATTTATTGATTTTTGATGGAGAACGTGAACTCATGAGCCGAGTATTTCTAAATTCTCAGTTTATTAGGAACATCCAGCTGATCCAACAGTAAAACCTCCTTCATGAAGGTTGTAATGTTCAGAAACTTTGATTCTGTTGTGTTGTGTTGCACTGACAGGTGTTTCTATTATTTTGTCCACCACATTCACATCAGTAAGGTTTGATTAAATCACAGAAACACCTCTGTGTAATACAGCACAGCTCAACAGCAGCATGGTGTTCCTAATAAAGTGAGACCTGAGTGTGTTCTAATAATTAGCAGCTCTGCTGACTGAAGCTGATCCACTTCATTAAATCAGCCTTGTTTGTGGACAGACTAATGTCTGATTATCGTGTAAAGTCCAATATGCAAAATCATTCAAATAAACCAAGTGTTAAAAGTGTACACTGTATATGTGGCAGTTAATAATGAGAATCCTGTGATTAAATCGCAGAAACACCTCTGTGTGATACAGCACAGCTCAACAGCAGCATGTTCCTAATAAACTGACACCTGAGTGTGTTATAATAATTAGTGTGATATAGTGTATAACAATTAATAATAAGAACACTCTCATAAAAGTGATGATATTTAAATCATATATTAAGAGTTTCATATAGAAAAGGAGGAAGAGGCCACTGATAGAGAGAAGGGG
>NW_019479115.1:0-1002 GCF_002814215.2 Seriola lalandi dorsalis | reverse complement strand
AAGAAAAAGTCGCAGTTGCAGCAAAATTCATCAGAAATATTTTTCAGTGATTTTTATTAGTAGAAATAATCATGTGTGCAAATGTGATATTGCCAAGGGCGGTAGTGGAGCTTAGTAAATTATTACCAAAGATCCAGATTAAAGCTGGCTGAACCAAGGTGCTTAACCAAAATATGACGGAGGATTTAAAAACCTGCCTGAAGAAAATTGACATGTTGCTGCGTGACTGTGATCTGACAGGCAGCGGATGGTGCAGAAGGATCATCTGTGTCGCGCCGTTTTGGATTATCACACTTCCTAATGTTAACACAGCTGGCCATGAAGCATCCGTCGGTTCATCAGAATTAAACTTAAAATTTCCTTCCCGGTGATGGATGCAGTTGTTCCTCCAAACTGAACTGTTACTGAAGACTTTTATTGCTGTAGTCCTGTAAAATCAATTGGCTGAGAAACAAACACTGCACTGATCCCACCAGCTGCTAACTGGGAACATTTTAGCAAACACCAACTTTACTTCGTTGTTAAGCTTGTTGGAAATAATGTTGGTAACTTAGTTATTTGTTGCTCTCGGTGTGATCGCGGGTTAACGCTGGTTTGATCTCATTGTATTCGACGTTAGCTTGGTTGGCTTTGAATTGACAGATGGAAATAAGTGTAGCTGGAGAAAGATAAAGACATCTGTTGAGGTGAAGGATATGTGTGCCATTATTCACTGGTCACCTTACAAAGGCTTCATCTGGCTCCAGCAAGACTGTCAAAGACTGCAAGAGAGAGTCACTCCAGCAGAGCTCAGAGCAGGAACACACACACACACACACACTCTCTGCACCAACACTGATACACACCTGCATCACCTCGTGCCGGTGCATGCTCAGCAGCAGCATCATCAGCAGTGGCGTCGTCTCAGTCTGTCGCCCTGGCTGGGATCCAGAGCCAGCTTTGGCTCCGGCTGACAGAGAGATGTTGGCGTGAGTCAGGAAAGACTCAGAGAAGGGAGAGAGA
>NW_019479114.1:0-1136 GCF_002814215.2 Seriola lalandi dorsalis | reverse complement strand
TCATTGGGAAAATGATCCAACTCTGATAATCAGAGGACGGCTACAGTCTAAGAGGAGACACACCATGACTCAGGAACTGTAGTGATCCTGAAAAAAGAAGAAAGTAAACATCATTAGCAGGTGAATTTAGGTTTGTCAGACAAGATGCTCATATAATATTGATTCAGGTGCTGCATTTCTAACCAACCTGAATTGAGCTAACTACACCGCTGGCCATGACAGAGAGTTTTCCTGCGACTGAGCGCACTCCCAGTTTGAGCTGCGACATGTCAGGAGCATTGGGCAGCACGTTGGTCAAACGGTACGAACTCGCTGTGTACACAAGACAAAGGAAAACAGACACAGATGAATCTATTTTGTCTTTAGCTAATTATACATACATTCATAAATAAAAATAATTTAAATCGTAAGTAAATGATACGCCAAAGTTGTTTTTGCAAAGTCAGTGAAGGTGCAGTGGTGTCTTACCAGTCTGTTTCTTTGGATCATCAAAAAGGTCTGCTGAACTTATAGAGGCACTCCCAGCAAATCGTTCCAGGCGTGTTTTGGCCTCATACTGAAGAACAGGAGTACAGACAGTGTTTTAAATGTTTCCACCAGTAGTTTTTCTGGGAACATTCAGGCTTAGCTCATACTCAAAATACCAACTGAGGGTCTTTATGAGTCATTCAGGCATTAGTCTTTCATGCGTATAAAGAAATATAATCAATAACATCTCATTTATTCTTTGGACATTATTATTACATTGCTGCTCATTTTGAGGCGGCAGCTCATTAGCTGATATTACATCATGCTGCTGCAGTGTTTTCTCTCTATTGGGGGCCGTTCAGGTCGACCGCATTTTGGAACAGGTCTAATAATCCTGGCATCCCCTTTGGATTGGGTCACTGACACGCAGTATGCAAGTCCACTATAATCATGAACCACACAATATATCGTCACCTTCCTAAAATAATGGCCTAAGTCATGTTTTGACAAAAATGTTTTTTTTGCCTAAATCACCCCCTCATGATGCTGGCCACCTCTGGTAAAATCGCCTGAATCCTCAGTTGAGGGGAACATGCAATTCTACCCCCGGTTGTATAATGGCCTATGTCAAAAGTGTGACTCTTTTGTTGAGTTTTTTGTGTTTCCTG
>NW_019479113.1:0-1002 GCF_002814215.2 Seriola lalandi dorsalis | reverse complement strand
AAATTGATGTTTTAACCAGTGAAAAATCAACGTAGCAAGTCACTTTTTGGAGCTGACCTGTTTCTAATGCAAATCAACTTGTTTATTTTCTATCATCATGCTTTTTTTTTTTTTATCCTAAGGCAAATTGACCAGCCGCACTCTTTCTAACACTCTGTTGTTAATTCCTTTAAACAATGTAGTTTCAGTTGGAAACAGGTTTATCCGTCCATCCAGACAATAATTAATCACAAAATGAAGCGCAGACAGATGCTTCCCCACCACTGCTGTGTGTAGAGCTTCTAACAGGCAGCCATTAAAGATCCTATTTGACACAGTGGCGTCATTTTATGTTCATTTGACTCACCGTCAAAACATGTTTACAGCTTTTAGTAGGATGAAAGTTTGGGAGGAAGCCAAGACCAAAGACCGTATCAAACTGAGGTGTTAAAATGTTATCGTTTCAAAATGTTGCTGCCCGTGACCCTTATTGATTTATC
This sequence comes from Seriola lalandi dorsalis, assembly GCF_002814215.2. NCBI lineage: Eukaryota > Metazoa > Chordata > Actinopteri > Carangiformes > Carangidae > Seriola > Seriola lalandi. Next base: position 523 of record NW_019479113.1, on the reverse strand, counting down.
CGCCAGTGAAGAATTTTATGGCATTTAGTTCTTGGCAGTTGTTAATTTCAGGCCCAAGCTCCCACAATTAATTTGCTTTTCTAATGATTTGAGATTACTTTTAAACCGGATCTTTCAGAACGTTTCCCTGCATTTTGTCTCACTCATCTTTTTCTCATTAATTCGTACCACCGGTGTAGGCATCAAATGACTGTTAGTGTTAAGTGTGTGTGTGTGTGTGTTCTTGTGGACTTGCAGTGCTGAACCAGCTGGAGGAACTTCTGAGTGACATGAAAGCAGATGTGACACGACTGCCCAACATGTTGTCCAGGATCCCACCGGTATCGGCCCGCCTGCAGATGTCTGAGAGGAGCATCCTGAGCCGCCTCACCAGCAGAGGCAGCGAACCGCCACCGCAGCAGGTGAGGTGACTTTGGAAAACTCAAACTCAAGAACAGACAATTCTTCTGTGTTATTTCCTCATAGACAAGAGTCAACTCATCTGGACTTGTTGTCAGACATCATTTTAGCACTGTAAGAAAGA
>NW_019479112.1:0-1086 GCF_002814215.2 Seriola lalandi dorsalis | reverse complement strand
ACATGTCACACGCTGGCCCACACTGGCTGGCCAGTGGGGTCCGTGGGGGGGAAGGGTCATCCCCAGGTGTGAACCGTGAGGAACTGTGGGGTGTGAATTCCTTTGTCCAGTGGAGCAAAGAAACATTTGGTCTATTGAATGACTGAGTCCCAACAGAGATAAGACAGTAAATTCACTCCCTATTCTGCAGTCAGCATTCACAGGGTTTATTGACTTCAGTAGCATTCATAATGACAAGGCAGATGTCAAAAATAAAATGTAAATAAGAATCTTTAAACTCTCACAAAGCAATAAATAATCATGAACAGCTCATATATTCTCCTAGCTTGACAAGTATAAGTGGGAAAACAGAGGTGTTAATCTGACAAAAATTGTTAAAGCACAACACTTCTACTTGTGGCCTTTAGTTGAAGGGTTGGCCAAAACATTACCAGTGCATTTTGAGTTATTATTTCCAACAACCATTACACTGAGGGAAACTGACTTGAAAATTAAAGAATTACATGCTTTTACAAGTTCACATGCTTACAAGTAGAACTGGCCTTTAATAATTCATTGAATATTTGATTCTTCTAAAGGGCATCAACAGGCCCTCGATGCCTTAAAACTTTTCAGTTCACCTATCCTGCATGTCTTTAGACTGTAGGAGGAAAACCACAGCACCCAGAGAACACCCACTCATGAGGAAAAGAAACAAACTCCAACCAGAAAGGTCAGCAGATTTGAACCTTCTCACTGTGAGGCAACAGTGCACACCACTGAGCTATTGTGCCGTCTTTCTTGTTGCAAATGCTTTTCTAATTTTGTGGTAATATTTGAACAAAGTTGTCTGAAATCGACCTGTCAACTCCAACTTAAATCCTCTTTGGCCTGCCAGTTTGAGCAGGGGCTCATTAGCAGAAATTACAAACAATGTCCTGCTCATTTGTAGGTGGGAAAAGAGCAGTGGTAAAGTAAATTAGCAAGTCTCCACCTAATGTACAATGGCAGAGAAATAAATAAATAAACTCCAGACATTTACAGATACAATATAATCCCATAAAATTAGATAAAATATCCCCCTGCCACCTTTGGTGATTGAAGACA
>NW_019479111.1:0-1002 GCF_002814215.2 Seriola lalandi dorsalis | reverse complement strand
ACAGTTCCTCCCAAAGCTCCATAACACTGAGCTGCATCCTGTCTGCCGTCACAGTAGATTTCCACACCTGGAACTTTTAGAAAAATAGATGGTAAAAGAAAATCCTAAATATCACAGTTTTGATCATGTCATTTACCACAAAAAGACCATGACAGTGTTTTATATATACTCAAATAAAACAGAAATAGTGCATTTGTTGCAGCTGTGTCTCTCTCACACATTGTGCAAACAGGCGTTCATGGTTGTGCAGCTGAGCATTACAGAGGTTTAGCTAACACAGCTATTTTCCCAGTAACCACAGGCTTTTTTCCACTGCAGACATTTTGACATGTCACAGTGGGAAAAACAGAAGTGTATAATGAAATGAACAATGGCTGAATTCCATTTAGCTGCTTCATTTTCAGGGTCCTGGTGTTGTACTTGCTGGATCACTGACACACTGTACAGGTTCACGGGGCCACGTGAACAGAACAAACCCATTGTTAGTGTTGTTAGTAACACCTGAGGTTTTCCTGTTATGACAAGTCAAACACCAGCTTGAATCTTACTGTATTTTTGAAAAAAAAAATTATAAAATGGTGCAACAGACATATAAAATATTACAATTATTAGGAATAGTGCATTTTTTTTGTTTTGTTTTGTTTCTAATGTGTAAAGTGATGTAAGGGATATTTTAAGGGGGGATTCAGGTTCAAAGGGTTAATTAAATATCTGAACTGTAAACAATGATCTTCCATCCTGAAAAATATTATTTAACAAATTAATCTGTCATAATTGGTATATTTACCATAAGTGCATTAAATGTATGTTCAATTAATCCTTGGAACAAAAAGACTAGATGTGATCCCATTGCTGCATAAAAACGCATGAGCACAAAACATATTATCTATGTATTAAAACAAGAATTAATAAGTGCCACATGAAAAAAGTCTGAGCAGCTCACCATGAGAGACTCGGAGCAGCATCAGCAACAGTCCAACCACAGCTTTCATGTCTCCTCAC
>NW_019479110.1:0-1002 GCF_002814215.2 Seriola lalandi dorsalis | reverse complement strand
ATCTTTTTTTGACTCCAGTAAAAGTGCAGTTTTGTAGAAAGTTAAGTTTTGGTGAAGAGGTCTAGACTTGGACCCGGACCTGAACCTTTTTTCCTCCAACAGCAGACACTATGTTGTCATTACTGAATGTCAGAGAGGGACTTCCATAACATTTTGACACTCTCTTTCCTCCAGAACCCACCAGGTTAAAGTTTTAACTAAGACATATCATTTTGTACAAAATGGATTGGCACAAAATTTTTTATAAACATTCATGAGCCCCTCAGTGACCTTCTGCGTCCAGATTAATGTCTGTGGTTTAGAGTGGAACATGTTGGCAGCTGTTTCTGAACTTCAGTGATCCTCTGACCATCTTCAGTTCAACATTTTCATTTGTCCAATACTTTGGTTAATGACCAAAGATTCTTATAGCTGGGGTACGGAGTAATCTTTTGGCATCACCTCAGCTTTAACTTTTAACAGTGTTTTGAACACACTGTGAGTTTATGTCAGTGTTTAGTACAAGTTTAAATGCTCATGTCAATAAAGCCCTGTCTGACAGTCTGAGCAGTGAAGGCACTGTTTCTTTTCCAACACTGTATATTAAAAACACTAACACAACTAACTAAAAATATAAAAAATGCGATTATACTTGTATTATAATAATGATATTATTATGACAGGTTAGGCAGGTGTGACACCCACAAACGTACGGTCACAATTAGTAGCTTATTTTATGTATGTCTCTGTGAAAAAGGCCAGATTGGGGTGTATTGTTGCAATGGTTTTGAGTAGTATTCTTGAAGGTGGAATTGTTCAGCTGTGCCACAAGGGGAGCAATTGACCTAGGTGAGCGCTAGTTGTGGTTAGGCTGGAACAGCCTGCAGACCAAACACAACTAGTGTCTCCTGTCTCTGCTTTTCCAGCACAGAACAGCTATTCATATATTTTTAAGGACCTTAAGGGTCTTGTTGTTTGGGGAAAGTTTTCTATAGAAAGTAGTAAGTTTTCAGTTTTCAATCT
>NW_019479109.1:0-1002 GCF_002814215.2 Seriola lalandi dorsalis | reverse complement strand
TCAAAGTGCAAAGTTGAAGCCGTAGTTGAAAACTGCTGTAAACAACTACATTGAATGGACAGACGCTAAAGCCTGTTGGAAAAGCCACTAAATGTCACTAGATGACGTAATATGCTAATTGGCATATTCATGAATCATCATGTCATTTTTGCATTCGGCTTAGTGTTAGTCAGTTTCTTCTGTTTGCTTCTCTTCAATACTCTCCGTGCTCATATATGGTATTTCAATACAGTCAAATTCCCAATAAAGCTGTTCTCATTTGTTTTTCTGTTTCAGTTGTCACACAATGGAACAAGTTTGAAATAGTGACTGAAACGCAGCCCATTAAAACTATATGTTAACTTCCAAGCCTTTTCCAAGCTGCTGCTCTGCACTGCTCAAATCCTGATTTTCTAACCAAAATCCCCAAACACATAAATTAAAGACAATGGCTCACACAGCCTCCGTCTGGGTAACAAACTGCTGCTTCGATGAAAGTAAAAACTGTTGTGGATCCACTGTGAACGCCTTTTGATTACATAAGAGAAAACGTTCATGTTAAACCATTTTCAAAGAGCTAACTAATGGCATAACTTCATTACAAACTCAACTCTATCACTCACTCACATTTGAGGATGTTGCGCTGGACCCTGGCCGGTCCAGCCAACAAATACTATGAAGCAGATCTTAAACTCTTGGGTTTTAGCAGGATTTTTTCTGTTTTGTGTCTCATTCTGTCAGATCTCTGTAGATAGCATGCATTAGTTTAAGCCTCAGTTCTATAGCTTATTTACTACACTATCTTATAATGTACATCAGTGCTTTGTGCAGTCACACTAACATCCATATAACGTGAGCTCTATAGAATGTTTTAAATATATCTCTTCCGTTTCCCAGACCGTTTCAGATCCTGCCCTCCCACGCACCCTCTCCACAGGCTCCACATTCCACATGGAGAGAAAAAGTCCAGTCCATGGGATTGCATTACTGCTAGGGCGATGCAATTCTGCCCTCCGTCTCTTC
>NW_019479108.1:0-1002 GCF_002814215.2 Seriola lalandi dorsalis | reverse complement strand
AAATCCAGATTCACTGTCTCTGCCTGAGGAGAAACCACAGCTGAGTCGTTGGCATGCACAGGTCAGTACGGTGCGTTATCTGTTCACTGGGGTGTAGGTGGTTTAAGGAGCTTTGTTTCACTGATGAGTTCATGTTGAATCTGTGAGAGCAGAGTCAGGGTTTAAATGGTGTTTCTACAGTGAAGACGTTACGCCCGTGAAGTTACATACTTTAAAGAATGAGTGGCAAATAACAAAGGCACTGTGGGTGAGCTGGTCTTCAGTTGCTTTACTTAAAAAGTTTTAACCACCAACTGAAGAACGCAACTCGCCTGCAGTTTATAAATCCTCACAGGTGCCTGGGATACGAATGCTTAAAACTTTAACGGGGTGTGTCTGTTTGAATATAAAACATGTATATATATAAAACAACATTAATGAGCTTCACATGTTTACATGGATGGTTTAATTTTCTGTCTTTTAATTTTTTTCTAACATGAACGTTGTCAGTACTGTAACCGGCATAGTTTAAGACAACAGCTGCTCTTCTTGTGCTTCTCAGCAAACTTCAGGTTTTAAAGCTGCAGCTGTCACAACTGAAACTGAGTCCGGTCCCTGATCCGGTCCGGCTGAGCGCCCGCAGAAACACTCTGGATATCTAGAATCAACCGTTCAGCGCACTGAGATTCTGAGAGTTTTTATTGTTGGTTTGTTTAAATTTTTTTTGATCTGAAGGATGAAGGTCTTGACTTCACATCAGGTCCAAACAACTGGCAGTCTATCAAGTCTAACTAGCTCGTCCCCTTGTCTCTCCCCTCTCTCTCTCTCTGTGGGTGGGGCAGCTGTCTGTCACACTGACACAATACACAAGACTAATTATGTTGTAAATTCTCCTTTAATTGCAGAGCACCAACATGTCGGCTGCCGGCCTTCTTTTGCAGGAGGAGCAGCTCCTGTGCTGCATCTGTCTGGACGTGTTCACCGATCCGGTCACGTTACCGTGTGGACACAACTTCTGCAAAA
>NW_019479107.1:0-1003 GCF_002814215.2 Seriola lalandi dorsalis | reverse complement strand
TCGGAGAAGAAGGGAAGCCTTGGAGGGATGAAGAGGAATAGTGTTATTAAAGCCTTAGTGACTGAGAGAGCGTCACTATAATCATGGTGATCATAGTGTTTTGACAAGATTAGCACCTTTCCGAGCTTTGGTGCTGCCTCTGATGTGGTGTTCATATTTTCAGAACCATTCTCTTGATGTCAAAATCCTGCTACATAGCTAAGAGTGTCTCCATACTATCCATAGTTTATTTGTCCAATGGGAACATTCCTGTCTGGTGATAGGGATCAAAATATTGTATAGTTAAGATTAAGGTTTTGAATTAGATTATGGATATAGTATAGGGATTAAATGCAGTGCTACAATATTCAAAGCTTGTGTGCGATTATATCAGAAAAACAGTTCAGGCATTATGATTAGATCATATAGCTGTGTAGACATCTCATTATTCATTATTCTTAGTTATGTTGTGTGTAGTATTAATGCTTGGTTGAAAAAAAAAAACTAAAAAAAACATGTTTTATTGATACCAGGAAATTTTATAAGCAATATATGTATACATGCAGTAGCTTGACTATGATTGTGCAATGATAAAAATATATTTCATAATATCCTAGTACCTTAATTTTAATCTATGCTAACTTAAACGCAGAGCTCGCACACAGCAGGTACAACCATGTGACTACAATTACATGCAACAGACCTCCCTGGAGGTGGCCAGTGTTCTATGTTAGCATCCGTTATGTAACCAGTCAAGCTAAGGGACAGAAGCTCATGGAAGATGAGATGGCGTGTGACTTCCTTCCTCCCACTACTGTCACAGTGCTGCAAACACACTCTATCCGCGCACACACACACACACACATACACACGCTGTGTTAAATCTGGCACTATACTCAGAGAAGTGTGGGAGCCGCTGCCATCGCTGAATAAGCTTGATGTGCATGCTTGAGCAGGAAAATTTTGACCCTAAAGCTTCTACACATTAAGTAATAAAAAAAAAAAAAAAGGAAACACATTTTTT
>NW_019479106.1:0-1003 GCF_002814215.2 Seriola lalandi dorsalis | reverse complement strand
TTTTTTATGCCTTACTATACTATGAACTTTGACATATATATGACTTATATGTCCCTATATCAAGTTTGGTGTTTCCATATGTGTCACCTATAAGAGGATATATTATTATGACATACTTGCTCTGGATATATGAAGAAATAAGTTTATAAGATGTGTTTAGTGTGCTTTAAATCTTAAATCTATTATTATATGAAGTCATTTCTCCTGTTTCTTATCAATTAACAATCATTTTAGACTGTTTTATCTCATTTTCACTGAACTTCATTGTTGCATTTTTCCCTTATATCTCCTCCCCAATAAGCTTTAAACTGTTTTTGAATGTTTTTCTATCATTTATTTTTCATCTTATCTTATAAAGCACTTTGTTATTGTGATTTGAAACGTGCTATAAAAATAAAGTGTTTATTTTCTTTCTGGTGTTTTCCAAAACTGTTTGATGAAAAACTTTTCACTGGTCTGCTATGTTTTACTTTCTTTTTGAGCATTCACTCACAAAACACAACAAAAAGAAGGATGTAGGATTTTATTCAGTTTGTTCTCCTTTACAGTTTTTGCAGCATAGATGGATAAATAGTTAAGTCTGCACACCTGTTGTTTTATAATGTTATTGCTATGGAGAAAAAATGTTGCTCTTGTTTCATGTTCCGTCAAACAAACTGAAAATAAACAGTGTGAACACACATCATGACATGTTACTCAAAATATGAAAATATCACAGCTGTTTAAAAAGGATAACTTCTTCCTTTATAACTCACTCGCTTCACCAACACAAGAACAGATCAAATACATTTTACACAAAGACTCCAGGCCTCATCTTTAATCATAAACCAACAAATATATTTTGATTAGCAACAGAAGAAACTTTAATCTCTGTAGGTTTGATGATATGTTCTGACAATAAATGAAGAATACAGGAACAACATGGCTTCTTCCTCTGTTTCTTTCACTCTTCACTCTTCATATGAATATGCATCATAATCTATAGAAACGCTTTTATACAATT
>NW_019479105.1:0-1003 GCF_002814215.2 Seriola lalandi dorsalis | reverse complement strand
TGTTTGGTCTGTTGTTCTAAAGAAGAACAGAGTCAGTGAAATGTGAGTGAAACAGAATAAAATCAGACGATGAGAGAAACTTATTTTAAATTTTGATTTCATCGTTTTGTTTAACCGGCCTTCCAGCTGTTGTGATAGAGGTCACATCTGTGTGAACTCACCGACAGGCCCCGCCGTCTCTCAGCCTGACTCTGTTTCCTGGTGAAGGACGAACAGTGACCGACACGTCGTCACCTTCTGATCTGTCAGCTTCTTATTTCCACTCAGTAACATGATCAGTCACGTGTTGTGGTGTTTGTGTCACGTGATCGAGTCCAACGTTCCCTCTCTTTAGCTTGTCTGTTTTCACATCCTGATCGCTACAATAGAAACTATTGATTATCTATCTCTGCTATGTCAGTGGGTAGATAGATAGATATTTACTTTATCTATCAAATATACACTTCATTTATTTATTATTAATTTTAAGTCATTGTTGAAAATTCAGTTTTGATCTTGAAAGTAGTTGCTTAACAAAAAAAACAAAATCGTAACCCTGCTGGTCCGTGATGGTATTACACGTGGGCCGACAAATCAATTACAAAAGAGAACAATTTTGGTGAAAAGATTAATTAGTAATTATATATAAAATAAATTAAAATATAATGTTTTTAAATTTTTAAAAAGAAATGATGTTTTAAAACTCATTTCATAGTTTTTTTTTAATATTAAGGTCAATCACTATGATCAGCCAATGATAGGAACTACATCGTACACTTGTTCCTATCTCAGTCCGATCACGGACTCAACGATCACACTCGCGGCAAAAACCTGGAGCATCAAAAGGATCTCTGGTTAGAAACAGGAAGAGTGAAAGCAAAGCGAGTGGAGAGGAAGGTGGTGTAGGACAGGTGATCGCTCCTCCTTCCTGTTTGGCCTCCGCATGGTGACGGGGTTGGATCTGACTCATGAGGTGGAAAAGGTTGGGAATGTTCAAATGTTGAAGTGGTTGTCATGCAGATGG
>NW_019479104.1:0-1003 GCF_002814215.2 Seriola lalandi dorsalis | reverse complement strand
GGGGGGGGGGTCAGAGCAGGGTGGCCTTGAGCACCCATTCTTCCCTCCAGCCGTCCATTCGTCCATCTCTCTCTCTATCTCTCTCTCTCTCCATGGCTGGCTCGCCGATTCGTTCAGCCCACCTCAACAAAATGGAGTTTGTTAAGTGGAAGGCAGCGACGGCGGCCGCGAGGTTACAGATTCAGGCTGGTGGCCGGAAAGTTGTGAGACTTGGATCCTGGATTGTCTGGGACATCCTTACAGGAAAACATTTGTTTTATTTTATTTTGTAATAATCTATGTTGCTTGTGCTGTTTGCATCGGGCCGCTAGAAGAAGCCATTTCGTATGAAATCAGCTAATAAGCTCTTTGTTTCTCTCCGTCTTGTGTCCATGTGAACACGGTCCTTATCGTCAAAGGCTTCTAACTGTCCAAGCTGAGTGTTTATATTTTATTGAATGACTGAACAATGGAAAACCAGCAAATGTTAAAAACTGAACCTCATTCTGCATCCTTTGCTAAATACATGAGTGGAAAGTTAAATAGATTTTAAAATAATATTTGGAAAAATCAGAAACTCAGTCCAGACAATGAGCTGTACCTCTGAATTGCACTAGTTCCACTTAACACACACTGTTTACCTGTATATACAGAAATAAAAGGTCCCCATGTTTCTTCGTTGACCTCAACCCCGAGGAATGCTGGGACTAGCTCCTGGGTGCACAGCGAGGGCACAAAAGGGGGGCAGATCATACCACTAACCTTACCCCCTCTGGACCCCCCTCTCATCCCTGACTCCATCCCATCCCTTCGTCCCTCAGGGTGATTTCAGAACCTGCATCCCCATCCCATCTTATCCTTAAATTTGGAATCTGCCCGGAGCATCCTTATCCCCGCCTGCTGGAACTGAGGACAGTCACGCTCCCAGATTAGGGATTTCTGATGCAACTCTGGTCAGGACAGCAGCTCAGCCCTGCAGCCTGGGATTGTGTTTTGGCAATGTGTGTGTGTGTGTGTGTGTGTG
>NW_019479103.1:0-1003 GCF_002814215.2 Seriola lalandi dorsalis | reverse complement strand
GTCATATACTATTGGGTAGTTTAATCTACATCAATACATATTTTATAAATTGAGGATTATTTTTAACCTTAAAATGTAGGACTGAAAATGTAACAAGTAACTACTGTACTTTTTACGCAACTACAGTTGTCTGACAGCAGTTATTTTGCTAATTAAGATTTCATATGTTAAAAAAGAATAAACAATTAAGATATTTCAAAGACATTTAAAAGATGAAACTACCCAACAGTGTGGGTAGTGAAATTAACTCCATCTTGACAAGCTACAACATACACATAATAATCCAATATGTAATAATTTAACACTCTAAAAGGAGCTATTCTGCATTATGAGTCAGCCAACTTTTATTTTATTACTGCTGTACTTTGACTTAACTCCATTTTGAATGCTTTAACTTTTAGCAGTTTTGTTACACAATGGTTTAACTTCAGTAAAGATCTGAGTACTTCTTCCACCAGTACTGATGAACCAATCTCCTTCTCTGCATTATGTAACACTACTGGTTCCCTTTTAGCAACACTTTGTATATTTTAAACCTTTGTCTCCAAAGTGCTCAACAACAACACACAGCAACCCTTTGTACTATAAGTACTTTCCACCCCTGAGGAAACTACAAGGCCGGATCAGACAAATAAAACAAGATTTGACATTGATGGCCACATTTGTTTTCCTGTGCACAGTGATGGATTTCAGTTGGCCATGGTTTGCTCAGTAAATGGTACACTGGGTCAAATGGCTGTGGTGGAAACTCTGACTGTTGCAGGGCTTGTGTGACCTTTTGGTTACAGGCACTCTCTCTTATCTCTCTAATCAGAATTAACATGTACGTAAATATTTGGAATTATATTTGGCTTTGGCCTTTTCCTCCCCCATACACTTCAGTTCTGGAGCAGAAGCCATTTAGTTTCTTTTTTAAAGTATATATTTTTTGGGGGCTTTTGTGCCTTTATTGGACAGGATAGTGGAGAGAGACAGGAAATGGGAAAGCAGAGAGAGGGGAAAC
>NW_019479102.1:0-1003 GCF_002814215.2 Seriola lalandi dorsalis | reverse complement strand
GCTCTGAGATGGAAAGGATGAGATGTCCACTGAATATACCATGCGGTGACGTGCTGTAATTGCTGCTACATGTTATTCAAGAGCTGCTGCATGTTATTCAGGATTAGTACAGGAGGCTCAGCTACGGCTTTCTCTGCTTTATTCCACCTTGCGAGTCGTGCAGTGTTGGGCACAGGCAGGTATGCAGCTTGCATGCTTGCAGAAAAAGAAGCACTTGTGTCAGTGTGCAACACCAGCAAACACAAAGATAAATGCACATACATGTACTTGCAGTTCTATCATTATGAAGATGCTCTGCTCTCTGATTACATTTATTCCTCACACGCTAATGGTTTTGCATGGTGTAGCCACTGGTTTCTATTCATTTCAGAACAGCATGAAAATCAATTTGCAAAGTCTTGAATCATGCTTGAGAAAATCACAGACAACATGAATTCATCTTCATGTTCAGTCATTTACGTCATTGTTCATTGGTGATGCTGCTGCAGACATTAAGTATTTTAAAGTCCTCTTTTGTTGGCACTTATAAGTAGATGTCAAAGCTTTCAAAGCAAACTTTTAAATACAAACAAGACTGTCCCTCATTGCATCTGGATGCACCACCCAGTGACAATGTAACCAGCAGCAAACATGGAAGCAGCTAAATGCACTGAGTGATGGATCACATGTCTCAAGTACGTTTAGTCTCTACAAGTAGATCTAATTACTGCACTGACATAAACTGAACCTGATGGCTGGCCAGGAGCTATAGGAAATCACTCACAACCTGTGTCATGCTCTGGTATGCCATGACTGTGATGTAACATGTACATAATTTGTACTTAAGAGGCTAAAAATGCAAAACTACTGATAAGCAGCTTTCAGAATCAGCAGTACATGCCTTACCTCAACCCTTACACCTGAACTTTAAGCTAATCCATCATCAACCATAAATCCTACTTCTTAACCTGAAATAGCACTCTGAAGCTGCTGAGGGGTGCGCGCACACACACACACACACACA
>NW_019479101.1:0-1003 GCF_002814215.2 Seriola lalandi dorsalis | reverse complement strand
GCGACATGAATTTTCCATAACACTTTGTAGAGAAGTGCATTAGCTAGCCTTGAAATGTTCAGAAGTTAACAGCTAGCTAGTTAACAGCTAGCTTTATATTCTCCAGAGATTATAAATTTGGCAGCTAATGCTAGCCTCATGATATCTGATTAATGTTAGTGGCACTGCATGACTTAGCTTCGTGCTAATCTTGTGTTCCACAAGTTAGTGGCTAACGTTACTGACATGCTTTCATTTTATCTTACCATTAAGTTTATTAAGACCAAAGTTAGCAGGTAATGTTATTGGCACTGTGTAGCTCAATGTTGTTGTTGTCCAAGAGTTAGTAGCTAAAGCTAGCCTTGTAACATTCAGAGGTTAGGAGCAGCTAAAGCTATCTTTGTAGTTGTAAGGTCCAAAGGTTTGCAGCTTATGCTAGTCTAATGTCCAGAGGTTAGCTAAAGCTAGTGTGAGGGTGTATACAGCAACTGTGAGAACACACATCTCATTCTTTGTTTTTAACTTAATCTTGTGGTTAGCATTGTTTTGTGTTACAGTTACCATCACTATTTTTTGGTTTGATAAAGTTCTACTATGTAAGTTTAATCTGTGCAATCCTTCATACTCACCACAGTCCAGGAGTTACTTTAGAGGCTGGCAGCCAAACACTTCCCTGCTGATGTCATCAATGATGTCAAAGGTTATACCATGACTGTGGGGGTGGTCATAAGTTATTATACTTTGTTTATAAGTATTTGTCCGCTTTGAACGATTATACAGTTTGTTTACAAAATTATAATTTACATGTTGTTCGTACTGTTGATGTTTTCTGATAAAAGTACATTTTTGTCATTTGATCTTTTTAAATGAGATAGATTTAGACCCCTTTAATGAAGTTTAGTTCTGCCCAGGCTAATTGTTCAGTAGAGAAAGGGACTATATAAGCAGTTGTGAATGTGTTGCAATTATAATTATGAACTTGTGATGGCAATATCTGAGTAATATAGTGGCCAAAGTTAACAGC
>NW_019479100.1:0-1003 GCF_002814215.2 Seriola lalandi dorsalis | reverse complement strand
AACCCAATCACTACCGATTTTCAGATTGCTGTAAAGCGTTTCCTTTTCTAACCAGCCTGAGTTGCTCTTACTTGTCGTCCTGGTGGTTGTCCTCGCCCTCACTGAGCTCCTCGTCGTCCACTAAGTGTCCGAATGGCTCCGAGGAGATGGACACCATATTGGAGAGAATGAGGCGACTGTCACTGCTGGCTGTCAACACCAGCTGGTCATGGCTGTGGTTGTAGCGGACGCTCCACACCCTGGGAAGAAAACACACATGACCAGATATGCATTCAGAATTTAACAATGCATTTTACATTCAGGCATGAAGTCCGCTGACATGTATCCATCTACCATTGTTCAAAATAAAATGCTACTGAATGCAGTGATATTACTATAGTGAGTGTCTATAACCATTCATATACACAGTATATGTTGACTCTGTTTGTATGGGCAGACCACACATGCTCTCACACTCACACTCACACTCACACTCACATTCAAACACACACACGCGTGCGCGCAGAGAAACCGCCAGTGTGTCCCTTTCACACACTCGTGCCCACACAAATCATGCAGAAAATGCAGAGTTCTCACAGTGGGATTCACAGCAAAATATGCCTATTGTGGTGTGTATTCAGATTCCAATAATGGGGATTTGGTACCTTGCAGTCTATATTCGGGCTTAGTTCACATGTGTTGATGATCATTATCATAAATTCCCTGATCCAGGTTTTATTTGTTGCTCAGTTTCACTTATTTTTCAATCCAGCTGTTTCTCACCTTTCCTCCATTCCTTTCTCCATCTTGTCCCCCTCTTTCTATTTCTCTGATTGTCAGCACTGTCTCCCTCTCTTGCTTTCTCATCCTCTTTCTCTCGCTCTCTCTTTGTGTTTGTCTATGTCACTCTCTCTCTCTCTCTCTGTGAGCCCCGGGCATAGCTCAGAGTGCGGTCCCAGTTCCCTCACAGGGAGGGATTGAGGGATAACCAAGGCTGTTGACAGAAAATCAGCCTTGGCCACGC
>NW_019479099.1:0-1004 GCF_002814215.2 Seriola lalandi dorsalis | reverse complement strand
ATTTCATCTAGAACAGCCATAGATGCTGATTTCTGTCAGATGATCATTCAAAATAAACCATGTAATCTTAGCTGTTGGGGTGGGGCTGCAATATGTGTCTACTCTGCCAGAAATTGACTAGTATGAAAACTTGACTGCATAGCCACACCCCCCCCAAAACAAACCAATATCTTTGATCAGCTTCATGCAAAACAAAAGACACACCAGTTCCTAAATGTAGATTGCTTTATGTTCTTAGGACAAATCCAAGAAGAAGAGGAAAAAGAAGCACAAGAAACACGGCAGGAAAAAGAAAAAGAAGGCAGCATCTCAGTCTGACTCAGAGCTCGACTAACAACCGTAGCTTTACGGTTCTCTCGGCCTCCTGGCAGTTCACTAGTAGTGTTTTTTTTTTTTTGCCTTTGAACACCAAAAACTTCTCCCATCCAGCTTCGGTCATCACACTTGATCGAGGAGACCTACAAACTCGAATGCTGGGGTGAAAACGAGGGAGGCACCCATCCCTCTTAAGTGGCAACTACCGGTACATATCTTTTGTTGACTTTTATCACCACGCTTTTGGTAGAAGGTTGTTCTTTGAGTTACAGCCAACGACAGGACTGAAGTGAATTCCACATCTTTCTTTTTTCTCTTCATGGACATTTCTGTGAGACTGGCACTGCGTGTTTGCCTTCAGTATGCTGGCCCACTAGGAGTTGCTCCCTCTGCTTCCTACCTGACATCTTGCGTTTCTAGTTGCTAGATGAGGCTAATATGCTAGTGCCCGTGTCATGCATGTAGACCCGATCACCTGATGTCTCACCAGCCTCATATTGAAGTTGGACTTGTGATAAGAAATGTGCGCTGCACCGTCAAGATTTATACAAGGGATGATTGTTCAGTTAGATCAATTGTTACATTGCAGTGTAAATGTATAAACAATGGGAATTCATTAATAAAGTATTGTTTTAGCCTTTATTGCTGTTACTTGGTACAACCTATATTGTGAGACATTTGTGTGTGTG
>NW_019479098.1:0-1004 GCF_002814215.2 Seriola lalandi dorsalis | reverse complement strand
AACAAATAAAACATAAAATGATCATTTATTCATGGTTTCTGATAGACAGATTTTGATATCTTTAGACAGAACCAGGCAAGCTATTTCCCCTCTTTCGTGTCTTCATGCTAAGTTAGCTACACTAGGCTAACTGTCTGCAGCCACATATTTACCATTAAGATGTGAGAGTGGTATTGGTCTTCTCAACTAACTCTTGCAATATAAAATATTCATTTATTTTTTTCAAACTATAGAATCTAAAAATGTGTTCCTTAGATGACAGTTTTTGGTTTGCTAAATTGAAGCAGGGATCATCCAAAAACCTCATACAACTTACAATGCAAAATAAATGATCACACTATATCTGGTTACAGTCATTTAGCGGATGTATTTTTAAAGAAGTAAGAAAGAGTTGCTTTTGGCAGCTGCTTTTACCACTGTCTAATTCATCTGATACTATTGAGTTAAACAGTTGATCTTTGCTTTTACAGTAAGTCGATTTGTCTAGGACATGAGCATTTGATTGATATTTGGAATTTAACTATATTTGGAGAAGCTCTTAGTCAGTTGTAAAAAGGATAAATCTGAGCTACTGCATTTAATGCCCATTTTGAAAATAACCCTCAGTCTCCGTACCAGTCTTACTCTGAACGTCATGTTCCAGTGGGTGACCTTTAACTACAAATGCAAACAGGGCTTTTGATAACATTTTTTTCTTTTCATTTTCAACGCAAGTGACAGCTACCACTTCATCTCTAGATTCACTGAAGAAGCAACCGTTAAATTCTTAATCACACTAATTAAGTGCAATTAGACAGTGGGGATCTGAAATATTCATTCAGCACTTAACTTTGCCTTTCTTCTTCAACAGGATATTATTCACATGTCCTTTAATGAAAACTGCAAAGTGGTCTTCAAGTCCAGACAATGTCTGAATGCCAAAATATCCCGGTTCAAGTGGTAGAAATTTCTGCAAGACAGAAACACGTGTCTTCAAAGCCCAAATGTCGGGAGGGGGCATATGG
>NW_019479097.1:0-1004 GCF_002814215.2 Seriola lalandi dorsalis | reverse complement strand
GTGAGCACATGCATGTGCACTTTAGTAGATGGATGAGGGTAATTTCCATTTGCCCAGGCAGTACTTTATCACTATAGTGTACACACACATGCGCACATAACACACATACACATACTGCATATACATACACACATAGCCCAAGGCACTACTTTATTACTATAAGAAACAAACACAGGATTCTGAATCAAAAGTAGATTACATTACACCTCTGTGCATCTCTCTCTCTCACACACACACACACACACACACACACACACACACATACAGAAATACATATTCTGCTAACCTTATGCACAAGCACATGTGAAAAGAGCATGGACACTTGTGGATGGCAGCCACAAGGGCAAACATACTGTCTACACAAGGGTAAAAGGTCACAAGGTGAAAAAAATCTTTACGCATATGGACACACAAACGCACAGATGCAAACACTCCAACCAACAGTGAAAGGGACAAAAAGAGTTTCTGTAGAAGGGACGATTTTATTTATTTATTTATTCATTTTTACCATGTCAGTACAGTGCATTGGTCTCATTGTCACATTTGTGAAATTAAGGTTGAAAAATTAAAATTATAAAGCTAACGCAGCACTGTATTGAGCTAAAGATGTGTATTCGAACAATATATTTTAGATTCATTTTTAGACTTAGTTGTCTTTTCTTTAGGACTCGCATATTCACACATTTCACTCTTATGCTAATTCCCTGATTGCATGTCTCTATGCTAATGACACCAGTTAAATTAGGAGTCTTTGTTCTGTGAAGGACACACAGATGGATGTGTGTGACTGCAAAGAGAGAGAGGATGTAAGTATATACAAACGTTATGAGCTGCAGATGACAGGGTAGCATTGGGTGTTTTGGTATGCTACATAAAAGTTCTGTTTGTTATATGATTTATTTAAAAGTCAGAGAGAACACAATCATGGCTCATAGACGTCAGAGTAAAGGTCAAGCTAATCACTTAAGTTACAAAAATCAGTTATGTTTCCACTGCATATTGAA
>NW_019479096.1:0-1004 GCF_002814215.2 Seriola lalandi dorsalis | reverse complement strand
CTCTCTGCAGCAGAGTAGAAAATATATTTCTGCCCACTGACCTTTATTCTAAAGATATAACATTAATTAAATGGCTGCCTGTTGCAGAATTATGAGAAGGAGCTGGAGATGAATTTGTTTTTACAGTTATGTAAGTGAGACCAAACTTCATTTGAGTATTTCTTCTATCAGCTGTGAGATTTGTGTCGAAGTTTAGAAATCAACACGTCCAGGGAAAGTAGTTTGGATCTGATCCTTATAAACCTATTTTGAGCCATTTGAAGTTAGTGGAGAACTGCTGGACCAGAAGGAGGCAGCACAATCAAATAAACAAAAGAATGAGACCAGTGTTTCATCACGGTAGACCCTCCATTTTCTCCCACAAAATAATTTACACTAGAACAATAAGACAGATTCTGGCTTGAGTTTTTTCCAACAAGGCAAACCCAACATTTATCGGAGCTAATTGATCCCTACACATCACAGTAACAAGAGTGTGAGCCGTTCTTACCTCCAGCCCGCGGTACAGCATGGTGTTCGTGCTTCCGTCTGCGTCTAACGGCTGCTGTCTCTGCAGCTCGACTGCATGTTTGGCGTTAAATCTGAAGAAGTCAATCAGCTCTGCAGCGGCGTCGATCTCCGCCTGGACCACCGTCTTACCCTGAGACCCACGGAGCACAACACTGAATTAAACAATACTGCTTTGTTGAACAAACACATCTGTTTGAATCTAGTTAAATTATGTTGTTGTATAATTGTGTCCTTATCATGTGTTTGCCTGTACCTGTCCAATCATGGTCTTGGCGAGGATCTCTGCTCTCTTGGGTCCGCTGATGACGTCGGCTGCCTTGAAGAGGACCTGGGCTCTGTCCTGGACGGGCTTCAGGTCCCACTCCCTCCTCGCCGCCACAGACGCCAGGATGGCTTTGTTTATCAGCTCCTGCATCGGCCACGTTCAATTAGGTGCAAAGAAAACAAAGCGTCAGGAAACACAACAAGGATTTCAGGGAATGGTCAAACATGGA
>NW_019479095.1:0-1004 GCF_002814215.2 Seriola lalandi dorsalis | reverse complement strand
CTAATCACTGAGAATAGAATAGAATAGAATAGACGGAGCTATATGAAAACGCTGTTGGCTATAAAGAAATAAAACGGCAAAAGAATTCTCAGTGGAGTTTGGCTCGTGTTATTTTAGAATAGAATAGAATAGAATAGAATAGACTTTGGTCCAGGTGTATGTGTTAGGCCTAACTGTTTGAGTTTTATTGTTTCCTTTGGACAATACAGCAAAGCAGCAAATAAATAAATAAATAAATAAATAGGCTACATAAAACACTTGTATCCCCATTGGAGTTACATTGCCAGGTTACGTCCGCACACAGGCACACAGCAGGTACAGTGGAGTCCCAGACAACACAACAACACGTAGGGCAAACCTTTCCCAGAAGCCCTCCTGTCTCCCTCAGGTCCATGCTGTGATTCTCTCTCAGACACAGCCTGCTTTCGCACTGGACGACCGCGCTGTTGCGACACTCTTCCACCTCTGCGGGGGTGTCCATGCGCTTCCTCCCTACATTGCGCAAATCGGCCCCCATCACTCCTCTCCTCCCACCGCCCCCCTCCCCCCCTGAAGCCGGTGGTATCGTCCGACGATCAAGGAGAGAGAGAGCGCAGTTGTCGGCTGCAGGTCGTTCGGAGAGGGACGCGCTGAGCGGCTGAGGACACAACACTAGACCCCGTCTTTATTTTGTCTCTACTGCCCAGTGGTGCGAGTCTGATTCTCTCCTCGTCTCTGCCTGGCATTGTCATCAACTTGGGGAATACAAACATCTTCGAAGGTAAAAGGAAAATCACTTTTTCTTTGTTTTCTTTGGCAAAATACCTGAACTGACTGACACAAAAGCACTTTTTAGGTGTGTTGTGCTCCAGTTTCCAGCCTGTGTGTCGCTTCAGATTTGCCTTTACAGGCGAAATGGATGTAGTTTGAGTTTGGTTGAGATCATGGATTTTTATACTGGAGACAAATCAACACAATGCCCTGCTTTAGCTTGAGTAACCTGCTCAGATAAAATTAAAAAAAAA
>NW_019479094.1:0-1005 GCF_002814215.2 Seriola lalandi dorsalis | reverse complement strand
CCTATACATTGAAACCATGTTTTCACAGCCGAGCAGACAAAACAGTTTTAGTGCACGCACACACACACACACACATACAGGTGCAGGAGATTCAACAGCAAAGACCATTTCTGTCTAATCAAGCTGAAGCCCTGCCGTCAGCTGCTCTACACCACTAATACGATTTTAAATGGTTTAATTTACATCGCCTCATATCTGTAAGAAAAATGAAAAAACTCAACTTGCACTCTCAGAATGACATATTTAATTGTTAATTAATGCGGATGACAATTTCACAGTGAACAGTGTGTAATTCACTCTTCTATTTTTACCTGCACAGATCATGAATAAAAATAGATCAGTCATCTGAGAATGTGGCAAACATTTCTTCCTGCTCAGAGTCTTTAACCTTTTGACATGAGATGTTGCATTTTATGCTGTGAATTTCTTCAACTTGCTTTCCGAAAATCTCTCACGTCTTGAGCGGTTTATATCTCAGACACAATCCTCCTCACTGCATGCTCTGCCTCTTTGCTTCCCTTTATCCTTCATTCCCAGTCTCTCTCTCCATGTTTGCCTCAGATATGGCTTTCACAGAGGAAGGATAATGATCCCAGATAGATGCAGTCACCAAGATGGATGCCGACGACTGTGAGAGTCTGTAGACAGATACTGCAGAACAACTGCAAAGTTTTTTTGCATCATGTGATCATGAAAGTCATACAGTACATCAGTTTCCACATAATGTCTTCTGGTATTAATGAATAATCTGCATTGAGGCCATGGAGGAAGAAAAGACTGATGTTGCTCAAAAATTTGAAAACTACAGTAAATGTCATCAGCTAATGATATAACACTTCAGCTCACAGCATTTATTCATTTTTTATTTAACCTTTATTTAACCTTAGTCTCTGGACTGTGTTGTAGCAATTGCACACAGTTTTGGTCCTGTATTTGGATGAAACTGTTGTAGTGTGCAGACTGACAGTGGTGTGTGTGTGTGTGTGTGTGTGTGTGTGTGTGTGT
>NW_019479093.1:0-1005 GCF_002814215.2 Seriola lalandi dorsalis | reverse complement strand
TGTGATTCTGAGAGTGGGTTCAGTATGGATGGTGTGTTTGAATGCATGTGTGTGTGAGAGCTTTATTTCTAACCTCTTTGTGTCTGTGTGTGTTCTTCCTCCTATCCTCTCTGTGTACGCTCCTGGTGTAGATGTATTCCAACCGTGTGGCAATAGGTGATGACTTCATCGCTCTGCAGCCTCTGTCCAGAGCCAAGAGCCAGCTGGGCAAAATTAGGTAGAGGAGATGAGACTGATTCAGCCCTGGGCTTAAAATTCATCTAAAAATCAATTCAAATGAAACAAGTATCCCAGGAGTGCTTTCTTCAAGAGCAATTTGTCTATATTATCAGATTTTGGCAGGAAATGGTATATTTTTGTGAATCGTTAGCCATCAATACTGGCCTGTCCTTTTCCCCTGCACTGATGATGCCATCTCTAAATTCAGTTTCTCTTCCATTAGTTTGAAAATATGTATTTTCGACCTGCAACTAACAATTATTATCAATTAATCAATTAATTGTGTTTATAACATGTAAGAAAACATATAGTATGATTTTTCACCTATTCACGAAACAGGAATCCAAGTCGTTATGTTGAACTAAGGCTTTAAAGTTCATAAAATCTTTCGGTTTTAATTTTTACTCTGCAGTGATTCGTTTTTTTGTTTTTTGTTTTTTTGGCACTGTATGTTTACACATACAGTAACAATATATGATTGATTCTGCAATTGTCACATTAACAGTACTAAAACCAAACACAACCATATGTAATATCCATCAACGCTTAATTGGTATTCTTTCCCATATGCTTCCTCTGCTAATTTCAGATGTGACACTAACTGTGTTTGATCAAACATTTACTTGCCTTTGTCAGATTGTATACTGGTAGTATTCTTAAAAATAGAAAATTGATGTAGAGGTTAAGATGCTTGTCAAAATTTAGGGCTGAAGTCTTATTTACAGCATAACATGGACAACGCCTAAAAACTAGAAATATTGCTTTATGGAATAAGCACTCCTGTTT
>NW_019479092.1:0-1005 GCF_002814215.2 Seriola lalandi dorsalis | reverse complement strand
GAAGATCTGTGACGTGAAAGAAAGTGAAAAAAAAGTTAAATGCAAAAATATATTTACAGATTCAGTGTTACTTCATTCCTAATGGTATCCTCAAATTAAAGCTGACATTCTGCTCTGTCAGCATATTTGTTTGGACAAGTGTTGTGCAAATACTTGTGGACCTTATAAAGTGCTTGAGATTATTTTTACTGTTCACCGAGTCATTTGCTGCTAGGATTATCTTAGTTAAACATGACTTCAACCCCAGGGAATCGCATTGGCTGGGAACAAGGAATGACAGTCACCGATGACTTATCACTAATATTTGTCATTGATCACTGCTTTATTGTGAAAGGGGGTATTAGATGCACTTGGTGATATCCATGGTCAGGCCTAAATGGTGAGGACTGTCTTTTGGTTAATTATTACAGCAACATACCCTGAATGTGTATGTGAGAACTGAGTGCCATCTCATTTCAAATACTGGTAACACTTCCTTTACTATGCCAGCCCAAATCTTGTTTACACTTGACAAATGCAGGTATATAATTTATGGTGCTTGATCAATTACCTATGTACACATTGGGTAGAATACAACACTGCTGCATAATGCCATTATTATGGCATTGCACAATAGGGTCTGTCTACCTGTATTATTAGAACTTCAATTCATTCTTTATTATTTGTACAATGACAATAGAGTGTTTTCTTTACTTGATAAACTGGCAATACTGTAGACATTTATTTCACTACAACAGAGGGAAAGGGAGGAAAGACAAATAAGACAAACCAATATAAGCCAAATGATGCAGCTGTAGATAAATTAATTCATTAGTGCACAAAGACCACTCAGTTCATGTTGTCTGTAATTGTTATTGTGTGTTAATCGACTATATAACGTAAACATGACTAAAATGGGATTTGGGCAAGTACTCAGGACCAAGTCCATCTTTGTTTCAGTTTCTCAGCCGCTTACAGAAATGTTCATTTAATCTAATAGAAATATCTGTTTCGCCTTTTTTTTTT
>NW_019479091.1:0-1005 GCF_002814215.2 Seriola lalandi dorsalis | reverse complement strand
TGGTCTGGTATATTCACTGGAAATGACTCAGAGGAGGCAGATGCTGTTTAATTGATTGGAGACCAATTAACCGACTGATGAGGGATGTGACGTTGCATCACTGTGACTCAGTGTGAGACTCAGGTTCTGAAACGCAGCAGCTGAAGGCTGGTTGTGGTCCTACCTATGATGGCAGAGGATCGTTGTGTACCTGTGATGGTAGAGGTTTACCTGTGTGATGAAGACCTGCTCTGTATTAGACAGATTTACTGCAGGAGCACAAGGAGCGCAGACCTCCCCAACATTTAATCAGTTCCTCTCTGATGACATATAACAGACACAGGTGAAAACATGGCCTGCTTGGTGCAGGTAATGAAAAGTGCAGTGACATCTAATACACCTGTGTGAAAGCACACCTGTGTGAACCAGAGCAGCGTCTATTGTCATGGTTTTCTTTTGGAGGCAGTTTTACTTAAAGAAGTGTTTAATGTTTCATCTTGAGCTCATCAGCTAATTATCACCTCATCTCTGGAAATCAGCAGAAATCATTAAAGTGTTAATTGTTTTTTATGAATATAACAAGGTCCCTTTGTTTTTACAAACCAACCTGTTAGTGTGTTGATTATCTTGTTATCTCGTCACCATCTGACAGAGTACAGTGAAAGAGTAATATAGTTCTCACATAGTCAGTTATATAAGATGCAGAAATAATAAACACAAGAAAAACTTTGTTGCATAAAGTTTGATAATTTAAACTTGCTCATTAACAACTCCCACCTTCATTCTTCACAAGTCTAAAAATCAGTTCAGTTCTTTTGAAAGTCATTTGATTTACAAAAAGGAAAAAAATATAAAAGACATTGTTCATCGACATTGACATTTGTTCATTTTAAAATAACAAAGTAAAGTCGGCCTGTTCACAGAATTAAAATACTGAGAGCCCAGGACCAGTCAGAGCCCAGGACCAGTCAGAGCCCAGGACCAGTCAGAGCCCAGGACCAGTCAGAGCCAAAGACCAGTCAGAGC
>NW_019479090.1:0-1005 GCF_002814215.2 Seriola lalandi dorsalis | reverse complement strand
TGTATGTATATCACATGTGAATCACATTTCAGATCCGTGATAAATTCACATTTCAGCACATGTGAAACATGAATTCACATATATGTACATGATCTGGGACATTTCACACGTTGTTTTGGTAACTTTTTCCTGGATTAAATTTCCTAAACACACTTTCCATTTCCACTGAAGCTTCTTTAAATTAGATTAAATGCAAATCAAGACAATGCACAGGGACCAAAACGCCCACTGCTCTATCACAACACACACACACACACACACACACACACAGTGCGATTCCGTCTTGAGACAAACTACATCTTATAGTTGGTAATATATGTTAATGTAACATTATTAAAATATAAATATGAAGCATTTTGATTCCGCAGTGTGTGCTGACACAGACACGTCGCGTATGGGAAATGTAGAAGCTTCAGGAAGCAGGAAGGAAGCGGAGCGACACTGTCTCTTTAAACCTGTCCCTTTCTATCACAAATTATATCTGTCGAGAGCCATTTTTATTCTTTATTCTCACTCTGTTTGATCAGAGAAGCGACGAAACGATTCGGCCGAAACACAACGAACAACACACACAAAAAACTCGGTGCAAAAATTACCACATTAGAGCGTGAATGGAGCCTAAAGCGCCGTGTCTCTGTCAGCGGCACAATGGACAAGCTCTTCCTGCTGTTGTCCACACGGACTGGCGCCTGTCTGAGTCTGCCGCCTGTCTAAAAGACGAGAGGAAACCCGCGCTTTACTGTGTCCAAGCGGGACGAGAGGAAATATGTGGAAGAAAAACATGCATATCCGTTACCTTCCAGTTACACCTAACTTTCCCGGGACAGTTTAGTGAACGTTTTTTGGACAGATATTTTTTTTGCCAGGACACTGCAGCTACTTTCCGCCTGCCTGCCGTGCTGAGGCTGCCTTGACAACGCGAAAAAGTACCAGGATGTGGGACCTGGATGCTCGCTCTGCTTGTGTGTGTGTGTGTGTGTGTGTGTGTGTGTGTGTGTGTGTGTG
>NW_019479089.1:0-1005 GCF_002814215.2 Seriola lalandi dorsalis | reverse complement strand
GTGTCTGTCTGTCTGTAGATTGATCATGTGACCACAATAACGTCACAACCTACAGGTGTGTAGTTGAGAACAAGATGAAGGCTGAGTTTGAACCTGGGTGTGGTCTAACCCGTTAGCTCTGCGTTCTCATGTAATAATGTAGTAACGACTTCTGAGTCCTCAGGGGTCAGAACGCCAACAGCTGCTGTGATGCTCTTATGATGGATGTTTCTTCTTTTGCTCAGTGGATGAATCAGCTTCAGTGGAAACTCCTGTCTGTGCCTCTCTGTTTGTGGACCAGAGTGTGGTGGTGGTGGGAGGAGGAGGAGGAGGAGGTGACAGATTTTAATTCTCCTCTTGAAAACATGGAACAACTCCTTTCTTTTTCTGTGTATTGATCTTCTGATTGACTGTGTGCTTGTAACAGTAATACAAAACAAATCCATTAAAAGAAACACTGAGCAAGAAAAAGCTAAAGTCATCACTAGCAGACCTTTTACTTTACTTGTCCCTTTGGTATAAACCTTCACAGAGTACACACAGCCATCACATCATAGGATTTCTGGGTAATGGAGTCCTTTGTAACAGAAATGAATATACAGACTAACAAACAAAATGTCAGTCATTTATCTTTTTTAAGTGATGAAACAAATTGTCAGAGGCCAACTGCTAATCTGCAGCATTATATACAGCAGAATGGATCCCATCCATTGTCAGCAGCACAGACCTGTATGCTATGACTGTTTTGCATGCACTTGCTTGCCAAATTTCCACTCCCTCCTCCAGATCCTCTTCTGTCTCTTTTTCCCTCCTTCCCTTTCCCTCATGACTTTCATTAAAGGCTGCAGGGCCTCCTACCGAGTGCTGAGCAGGCAGACAGACAGGCATGCAGGCAGAGAGACAGGCAGACAGGCATAACAGAGCCACTGTGGGTTAGCTGCACAGATCTGAAGCCAGTTTCAACTCTCCATGCCAGTAATCTAAAAGGAGGAGCAGAGAAGGCGAAGGAAGGAGGGGAAGTGTCTG
>NW_019479088.1:0-1005 GCF_002814215.2 Seriola lalandi dorsalis | reverse complement strand
TTGAACTGTTTATCACAGTGAAACTAAAACAAAGGTATAAATTAACGATACCTAGATGTATACAAAGCGAAATAAGATATTTTGTTCAGTGGCAAGTCACTGCTAATTGGTGACGTACTTCTTCAAGCATACAGCAAATAACATGTGCATATCTCATAATCCCTACAGTAGCAAATAGATGATGCAGAAAAATCTAGCTGCGCCCTCCATCTCTTGTAGCCCAGAGCAGATGCTGCTTATGTTGCCTGTGGGTCCAGACAGGGCCTGGAGACTATGGAAGCATGATCCCACAAACAGCGTTAATTTTATCCTCTCCTCTCCTCTAATCCGAACCCCAGCCCAGGTGGTGCACTGTGGAATCATATCCTCATTACTGGCCTGTCTATATGACGCTTTGCAGCATCACACGATTGATCATTTCTCATGAACTACTGAGGAGGGAAAAAGAGAGGAAAAAGTGTGATGGAGGTTTAATTCATTTCATGTTTGTAACATCTGTGCCAATCAGAGTTTTAGAACAGAAGTGAAAAGGTACTATGCAAAGAAATCACAAAGTAGCATCACAGACTAACAGTGACATGTAGTTCCACTTCATGGGATGTAATCAAAAAGGCAAAACTAGGTTTTGCAGCAGCTAATATACCGAATTTTCAAGTTTTGGTACTCTGTTGCTCATTTCCTTTTGAGCCACATTTCAAGTTTTGATTGTAAGTTTTGTTTTCATTACCACTAAAACATATTGTGCTTATGCATGAGGCTTGGTGAGTTTATTGCAAACCTCATTTCCAAACATTTGCAAAGCCTTTTTTCTGTTTTGGAACCTGCCAGGTAGCAGTTGTCTTCATCTCCTTTGTTGGCAAATAAATAAAACCTTTTACATGTCATTACTTCCATCAGATGTTGACAGGTATTACACCATGTACTTGACAGAAATATGTGTCACATAACCCTCGTGTATGTAATACACCATTTAAAAAATATGCAGGACCTAACTTTAACCCTAAC
>NW_019479087.1:0-1006 GCF_002814215.2 Seriola lalandi dorsalis | reverse complement strand
CACATTTAATGTTTTTTTTGTATTTGAACAACGCTGTGTACAGAACTGCTACATACGTGCATTATCAGGAGAGGGGTTGTCAGTGTGTGTGCCACTTGGGTTGTCCCCTTCTTCACTTCCATTCTCCGCCCCAAAGGAGAAATCTTGCTGAGGAAAGAGCAAAGTTTCCTCCAAACTATCCGTGGGTTCCTGCAGAAGAATGAAAAGTTGTCAAAACATCCCCTTCATATGTTTCATATCATCAGTAATTCAGCTGACCATGATATTGATTAGCATCATTCACAAGAGACGTTAGAATAACCTATTTGTAAATTCACCAAAACAAAGACAGATGGAGATTTACTTGTTTTATGAACATACTTTCTGCTTTATGTCATCTGCAACAACATTAGCTCAGTCAGGCACACTGTGGTGTTTTAGGGCAGAATTACTACATGGCATTAATTCCAAAGCCTTACTTGCTTAATGCACAGGGTTCATTTATATTTGGTGCATAAAAATTCATGCTGTGTGTCTCACCACCAGACGTATCTCTTCCCGGGGGGTCAACCTCTCCAGGAGCTCACAGCCCAGCTGGTAGCAGAGGATGCTGGATTGGCACAGGCTGCACTCCAGGGCCTTCTCATCCTTCTGGCAGGTGTGTGAACCCCCCCATGGGGCCTGGAAGACGTTGTTGATAATGCCCACGATATCCTTCCCCAGGCTGCTGTCTAGACCCAGCATCACACCATCGTCCTGGAGCTCCATCTGGGACAGCAGGGGAGACGACCATAAAAACAGGGGAACAAAAAGTGGAGTTCGATGCACAAATCTCAAGATCCCACCTATGGGTGTTGTTGTCATTGCACTGTTTATGTCGCTTTTCTCTATATGACTGCATAAACTATGTTGCATATTGTTTGAATAACAGTTCAGTATACATCTTTGGCATATGTTTTGGCGATAGAATCTGGCAGTGTTTGTGTTAAGATGTTTTGTTGCTCCCATACAAATACCTGGAAACAAA
>NW_019479086.1:0-1006 GCF_002814215.2 Seriola lalandi dorsalis | reverse complement strand
TGTTGTTGTTGTTGTTGTAGATCATCAAATGCCAAACTACCGCCTCTTCTTGATGCGTAGTATTAGCTGGTAATATAGAAGTTCTCCTGCTTGGCTTGACAGAAATGAGAGCAGCCGTGCCATTAGCGCTGCTATTGTCCAACAATGTCTGATCTGGAGACTGTTTCCCTGTTCCCTGCCGGATGAGCTTGGCACCTCGGTGGAATTGCCGCCCTCCCACCCAACCCTACCCCACCCGACCCTCGTTATTCTGGCCCTGTCCACACTTCAGCCTTCCCCCGACTATCAGATCTCTATATAGCCGGTGTGGCACAGCTTGACGCATCATTTATTTCATGCTCCATTGTACTTTGCCAATGATGCATGGCGCTGTAATGTTGCTAATTTAATGGCCCTCCCCATGTTAAAAGGCTACTCCCCTTTAATTAAAGCAGAAGTCCGTCCTTTTATTGCCTCTTCCTCTCTGCTAATCGTTCTTGGAGTGAGCCAGCCAGTGTGCTGCTTGGATAATTAATGGTAATAACCCAGGCGAAACAGAAAGAAAGTAAGAAAGAAAAAGAACGAAGGAAAGAGTTTTGCTTTTAAAGTTAAAAAATACACATTTGGAAGTGAAGCTCAAGGTGCCACAATGATTGAACCAAACAACTGAAACAAGTTAGGGTGCACTTATGTGATTAGAACCTAAAATATGCTGCTCCCTTGATTTTAGAGTTATCATAGTAAAGAATGTTTGGTGTTTTTGTGGTGCATGTGATATATAACATTCTGGAAATATAAGGCAATACAACATACTGTCAAATAGCAGCCATCTTGCCTGTTCACTGCTACTTTTTATAGTATACTAGTATACTTTTACCTTGTATGCCTCAGGATCTGTTATGTGTGTCAGCTCCATCTGTATTATAACATCTGTTATAGCGGCTCTTTAAAGGTCTTTATACTTTGCACACCACAAAGATTGTCTCACTTTCAAGTTTGCGTGTCAAGTCTGCACACAAGGGTGCCG
>NW_019479085.1:0-1006 GCF_002814215.2 Seriola lalandi dorsalis | reverse complement strand
AAAAAAAAAAGAAGCGAGAGCCTAAACTCATGCCCAAAGAGAGTCTCTCGCTTTCCATCATGAAGGGATTCTAAATCATAATCAAATCCACTAAGGAACATTTTGGTTTTGTGCATTCTCCAACACTGTGTGAGTGAGGAATCCTGGCAGTGAAAAGCCACAGCACTTGCAATAAATAGCAACTGTTACCATATGACTGTATGTAGTGAATTAGTCCTCCAGTTGACACGGCATGTATAGCCTTCAAATGTTGTATCTAGCGGGACAGTGCTTCTTCACTATTGATCATGATGTCACCTCCATAAATTACTGAGCGTGGCCGGGAATGTCAGCCCAGACATTTGCTATAGCCACAAAAATGGAAAAATACTAATTGCCCACTGAAATAATGAATGTGCTATTTGCTGACTATATCACAAAAGATGCCGTTCTGTAGATATGAGATTTTTTTTTTTTCTTCAGGCACACAAGAAAAAAAACATCCCATGTCAAACAACACTGTTTTCTTACAATCTCTCTAATGAGTGGTGTCTCTGTTCCTCACTGCACACTTCCTCCTCACCCTGCCTCGCTTTCTCTCTCTGTCACACACAGAATAAGAGTGGATCCTGCTCTAAAGCAGACCGAGCTGTGTTATAGAGAGAGAGAGAGAGAGAGAGAGACAGAGAGACAGAGAGATGGAGAGAAAAGTAGGAGGAGAGATGGAGAGAGCCTGGGGGCTGGCCTCTGTCCCGGCTCCCCCAGCCTCTCTGGATCCCAGCCATCTGCCACAGCTGCTGCCTGGCTTTAACTGCCACTCTAATTGACAATGAACCCAGAGCCCTGTGATAATTGTGGCTGCTTGGTGACTTGGGCAGGTAATGCCTCCCTTTCAGGATTTATCAGGCCCCATCTGTTCCTCGTAGTGCTATATGTGGCAGAAAAGGCCCCCTACCAACCATCAGCACTCACCACTACTTCATCCCTTTCCTCCTCCTCCTTCAATACACCATCCCCTTTCTGCCCC
>NW_019479084.1:0-1006 GCF_002814215.2 Seriola lalandi dorsalis | reverse complement strand
ACGTTGCTGCCTTTAGCCTCCATTTAGATCCACGAGATCCTCCCTAAAAATAAATGATTGAAACCTGGATTTTTACGAGTCCAAACTGAGAAAAGTGATTCCATCTCTAGCATGTATTTTCTGCTTAAGATAACATCCGTTCATTATTTAACATTCTCTCTAATGAATTGACAAAAAAAAATTTGTCAGAGTCCTTGCGTTCCTGGAGAAAGTGATGACTAGATGACACGAGACAAAACAAGGTTCCTCAGAGCCCGCTAAGTGGATCAGGGTCTGTTTCCCCCTTGGCAAGATTAGTCGTCTTGGGAAATGAGCGTAAGTAGGTATTAGCACAGTGACACAGCTCCCCCTTCTCTCCCCTGGCTTGCACCAAACTCTGTGTGGAGCTTCCTGGCCGCTGCAGACAGAGGCCCTGGATGAAGTAAATTTGAACTGCTCTCTCAGACCACCTCTGAATATAGACCTGCTGGAAAAAAAAACAAAAACAAAAGGACTGGAAAACCATATTACTTTGATTTACCACTTTTTCATAAACAGCCCTCAGTACTGAAAAACGAACGTGTTTGGTTCTGTTCAAATGAAATTTGCTCATTTTGTTTGGTTCGTTTGGGCTGGTTCTAAATCTCTCAATCAAACTCTGATGTTGGCTAAACAACCTGACCAAAACTTGGCTTGGTCCACTTCAGAGCCGACTTTGTTCTGGTTTGTTTTTTGGTGTGAAAGCAAACAGACCAACAACATGATTTAAATGTGATTTTAGCCTGATTTTAAAAACTAAAATAGAATTTCATCCATCTGCTGAAGAAGAACTGTTCATGAAGCCTGCTCTGTATGAGCCACGTACACTGGCTTTAGAAAGTAGTCAGACCATTTCACTTTTGGCACATTTTATTGTGTTGTATATTTAAATTCAAAATTCCATGATGACAAAGTGAAAAATTTCTCCAGATTGTGGTCAAGTGCAACGTCTTTGTTTTACTTTTCCGTGAGATGTGTCTAGAACTTG
>NW_019479083.1:0-1006 GCF_002814215.2 Seriola lalandi dorsalis | reverse complement strand
GAAATTTCTCATTTTTTATTTGGTCAAAAATGCCATATTTTTTTATTTAAATAAAGTTAACAGTGTAGAATATGTGTAACTATCAAACTTGTTTTAAGAACCCCCAAATTGTATAAATGCAAGCCTATTGATTAATCCTTTTCTAACAAAACCAGACAAATTATTTGTAGGTTTTAGATTTTAAATACAGTGAACATTCATTGCATTTAATCCAAAACAGATCACTTTTGTAAACATCTTTATGAGAACTGGCCAACATATACATTTGTATTAAAGGTGAGGAACTCTGGATTGTGGAGGGGGAAACACTGCGCAGGCGGAACTACAGTGAGGAGGGCAGCGAAGAGGAGGGAAATTTAAAAAGTCCGGACTGCTTGTAGCTGACAGAACAACTGAGTCGCTCGGAGAAGCTAATTAGCTGAACTAACATCGTTTACAGCTTACACAAGCAGTCATATAAACATATGATTAGTTTCCACACAGGTATAACCGTCTTAGTAACAGAATGGAGATGTATCACGACCAGGTAACATTTGCTAATCAGCCGTTAGCTGCGACTGTGGTTAACACATTAGCTTGGGCATTGTTTACTTTTGTGAAGTTGCGGTTTGCTGGTAGTTTATTCCAAGCTAGTTCAACGCTATTCGTAAATAAACCGGTTTGTTTTTGTTCTTATGAAACCTTAGCGGTGTTGGAATTGCTGCAGCTTTTAGGAGCTTCACGATGCACTTGAACAGCCTTGTTGCAGGAAACTGGTGCACTCGGGTACAGTACAAATGTGTAGACGATGAGTGGGGAAACCCGTGAACGTTAGATGATCCTCAGAATTTCCAACCGAAATTTTGACAATCGGTCAATCATTTAAGGCGTTTATCCCGGAAATATGCTGAACTTGTCTGCTTCTAGCTCTACAGATGTTAAGATTTCCTGTTTTTCTCTGTTTTATATTATTGTAAATTGAATGTCTTTAAGAATTCGACTTATAGTCAATCAAAACAGTCCATAT
>NW_019479082.1:0-1006 GCF_002814215.2 Seriola lalandi dorsalis | reverse complement strand
AGCTTTATAATGTCTACAACTTCATGTTATTTGTCACACTCTAGTGATGGGACAAACCACTAATAGATCGATGTGGCTTTACATGACTTAACGTGTAAGAGAATTCACTTTCACTTTCAGATCATTCCACTGTAGGATTTTTTTCTTTCCTGAACTGCTCATTTTCTCCTGCACTGCTGTGGTACATCAAAAAATCTTTTATGCATTCATCATCTGCTCCTATGTGTTTATCTCATTTCAGATGCACACACTGAATCAGTACCTGCTGCGATGGCTGGCCACGCAGACGAGTGTGTGGGTATGAAAAAATACTGTGAGGACCGGGTGCATTTTGGTCATTTTAATGGAACTTTTACTGTGTTGGTGGAGGAAACTCAAACCTATTTGGATTCCTGAATTTAATGCTGAAAATTGAAGGCCCATTCGTCTTTTATTGTCATATTTTATTTCAGTTTTTCTTCATTTTGTGTCAAACAAAACAGCACAAAGGCAGTTAACATCCACTGAGGGATCTAAGAGTATTTAAACTGTATGAATGCTGCCATTTAAAGTCGTCGATATATTAAATTGATGTAAACCTTTTACCCCATACAGGTTGTTGAGTATTGGTGACAGATTTTTCAATGGATCTGAGCTGTTTTCGCCATAGAACAGACGGAGACAAGTCGACATCAAGATCAATGTCGACATGCATCTTGTTTAAAATCAGAGGTCAATCTGTCACCGTCAATGTGTTTTATACTTCCTCTGATGACAGATAGTGTGGAGTCACGTTTGTCATTGAAAGTCGGCCGCACCTTCAAGATTTGTTTCTGCTCTGCGTCTATTCCATCACTGTTTGGTTTTCGTATTCAGAATGTCACAGTAACAACGCCAAGGGTGACGGTATTGATTTGTGCAGTGAAAATGTGGCAAAGGAAACGTCATAATGGACTGGTGCAAAAGCACAAACGCAATATAACCATCTGCATTCTTTTGTCTGATCATAATTATTTCATGTGTCTTT
>NW_019479081.1:0-1006 GCF_002814215.2 Seriola lalandi dorsalis | reverse complement strand
GCCAACAGCTTGGTACGTAACATCCAGCCAATCCTGAACCCCTCTGCAGCCCATTGCACTGAGAAGATATATCTCTTTACACCACTGCAAGGTCAAGGGCGGAGAGGGCGCTTGGCAGCCAGACGAGGATCTTCTGTAGCCAGTCATCAACCACACTGGCTGGCTGAGCCGACTGAGCTCACACCTCCCTCTGGATCAATAGAAACAGAATCACGGGTCCAGGCCAAGGGGGAAGAATTCAGATATTGCTCCTGTCCAACAGCTAAAATAAGACCATTTCTGAAGGGTGCTTTGGTAGACACTGGAATTATTATTACGCAGCAGGAAAATGACACGCTTTCAAGTGCAAACTATATTTACACAAACCCTCTGTTTCAGCTGAATCAATTCACACACACACAAACAAACACACACAATATGGAACAACGCTTGACACTATCTACACCGGTAGACCCATTATTGTGCACTAGCTAGAGCTGCAACGATTAGCAGATTAATCAATTAGTCAATCAACAAACAATTGCTATTTTGGTGGCAAATGTTTCTCAAATATGAAAGTTTTCTGCTTCTATTTGTCTTGATAGTAAACTGACTATCTTTGTGATTTGGACTACTGTCACATAAAACAAGGATATATGTCACCTTCAGCTCAAGGAAATTTTGATGGACATTTTTCACCGTTGTCATTAACATTTTACCGACAGAAAATAATCAATAGTTTAATCTATAATGAAAATAACTGCTAGTCGCAGCCCTGGTACGTATTTCTATCAAACTTACAGAAGCAATAAGAAATTTCTGATTAGGTATACAAATTTGATGTTCATCTATGATTCATCTTTTTGTTCTATTACAACAATTTCAAGGCACACAGAACAAAAAACAGTTGAGAGAAAATATCACACGATCCGAGCAAGAGATTGATTTCATAATAGTACCTGCTCGATCTGAAGTGTTTTCACCTCACAGCAAGACCATTTGCGAGATAACTCGTGAAAATGTACTG
>NW_019479080.1:0-1006 GCF_002814215.2 Seriola lalandi dorsalis | reverse complement strand
AGAGACGTAAAAAACAGAGAGAAGTCACAGAAGATATAATCCCTGTACTGTAAGGATGGTGGATTATCGGATTTCTGGATTCCTCACAGTCTCTGCCATATGCTGCTGCAGTTACACCTTTCCAGCCTCACTCACTGGAGATGCTTAAATCCCTCAGTAAATGAAACCTTCTAAAAACAACTCCTTCAACTACGGGCTCTCTGTAAACTCCTATCAGCAGAACTATCGAGTCAAACACAGTCGACACGTCCGTCGCCTTTTGCACTCTTAAAAAACAAAAACAAAAAAACAACTTCTGTTGAAACAGATATTTTCCACTTAAGCTAGCGCTAGATTTCCAAACATTTTCATATCACAGGTATTGAGTTGTTGTTTTTTTTTTTTAATGTTGAACGCAGCTTATCCTCTGCTGCTACAGTAAGCACTGCACATCTATCCCCTTATTCAAACTTGTATTGGGTTTTGGCTTGGGGACATAATCCCTTCCCCGGCTCGCTCGCTGGCAAAGCCACATAGAATCAGCTCATCAATACCACTTTGTTTACCGAATACAGATGACTTTGCTCAAGAATCCCCTTAGCACAGCGCCGGATATAAAAGACATGAATGAGTGTAAGCTCGTGACGATTTCATCTGAGCTTTCTTAAACACTTGAGCTACCATTTAAGCAATTGCAGCAGACAGCGATTTTCGCTTTGCAATTATATCCGAATCATTTGGGCCTGGTCCGATGAAAAGAGGCTGACAAAGAGCCGGAGCGCTTTACCCCTTTGTTTTGACTTGCAGGTATCGCTTCGATTGTTCACTCTTCTCCGGAGCAGTGAAAGGGTCCAGTGGGTTGGCAGCCACAGCAGCGCTTCCCTTCACCCTCTCTATATTCTGCAGTGCTGGACTGCAGGACCACAGATACATAACAATGAGGAGCTTTAGGCCCATAACTTCATCATGCCACACTGAGCCAGGGTTTCCTCATACTCTCTTTAACACACACACACACACACACACA
>NW_019479079.1:0-1007 GCF_002814215.2 Seriola lalandi dorsalis | reverse complement strand
TGTGTGGTCCAGGCCTGTTGTACATGTGGCATACAAGTGATGTTTGAAAATTATATGATTATATAATTTGATTTGTAAACAATGTGTGGAACATGTTGCCTCATACAAGAATTTGGGAGTGTCAGTTGTGGTAGTGATTGATTCTCAAGAACGTTGACTTCCTCCTGCATCGGTCGCAGTAATCAGTTTGAAACAGGCTATTTGTGACGAGTTTGTGCAGTTAGGAGTGTTTGCTCGCTCTGATTAGGGACACTCGTCTGAACCAACCTCATGAAGAGAAGCAAGCGATGTTTAGAGTAAGGACACACAAATGTTCATGAATGAGGTCGTTGTGTCTGGAAAGAAATGCTGCTGTTGAATTTTGTGAATGTCGGTTAATAAATAAAAAAATCACTTGGTCATTTTTAATCCACTGTGAAATTCTAATGTCAGAGGCAGAGCACAAACAAATTCTCAGTGGATATCAGTATATTTTTATAGTCATTTGCATTTGAAGGAATATTTTCTTGTTGTTGTGCCGATGGGTTGGGTGTAAATTCAGCTCAATTTTTCACTTTTACATAACTGTACGAATGAGGAAGAATGTGAAACAGTTTAATCAACACTACGTCATATTGGTATTACATCAGGCATCAGATCGTACAGTCAGATATAACCCCAGAGCATTACGCTTGTTGCATAAGCTTTGATACTGTTTAAACCAATAAATTAGGTTGGTTACAGAACCTGTGAGGTTGGCTGTGGCCCCATTCCCTCCCTCCCTCCCTTTATCCACCCTCTCCCTCCTGTCCCATTAATTTAAACCTCACAGCCCTGAAGTTTATTTTCCACTCTGAATCATTTTTGTCAGTTTCCCCCTTCTCTAATGTTTCTCTGTTTGTCTTTCCAGTGACCAACAGGGCCGGATTAAGAATGCCAGGTATAAAAACTCCTCTCCGTCCTCTCTCTCTCTCTCTCTCTCTCTCTCTCTCTCTCTCTCTCTCTCTCTCTCTCTCTCTCTCTCTCTC
>NW_019479078.1:0-1007 GCF_002814215.2 Seriola lalandi dorsalis | reverse complement strand
CTCTGCTCTTTCACCTGTCCACCTGGAGCAAGCAGGTGGTGGGCGGGGCTAAAGGCCTGATCCACATTTCTCAATGAGGAAGTAAGAGGAGATGAGCTTCAGACCCAGTTTTCCTTTTGTTTCACATTTTATATGTGAAAATCATGTTAAACAAAATACAGTATAAATCATAACAGAGGATTTTTACATTATTTAAACATGTCTGGAGACGAGCTTTAAACATCTGTCCACTATCTTTTGGTTGTCCTACCTGAGAGGTTGGCGAGATGGGCAGCGGACCTTCTGCTTCCGTCTTGACCTTTGACCTCTTGGTGGTCAGTGGGTTGACTGTGCTGCTCACTGCTGGGTCTCCACCGGCATTCTGAAAGACAGTTAAGGCCAGAGACAGGGGTGAAGACACAGAGCAGATACGGCAGAATATATAATATTCAGTGAATCACTCCATTAATCCTGACACCAGCCTACACTATTCATCTGTCCATGCATCCATTAGTCCTCCCACTTGTCCACCTATTAATTTAATCACTCATTCATTTCAGACACTACTGCTCTCCACACACTCATTGCACAGAGTGGCCGCGGGGAATCAGATAACTAAATCACAAAGATACCACGCAACTGTTTTTGGCTCAGCGAATCGGCTGCACAGAGATGTGAGGAGTCGGGGTTGCGCCAGGCACCACGGGCCCATAAGTCAGACTAGGACCTGCCGCCGAGACTAAACAGTTTAGACTGCTTTATGATCGCCAAAAGCCACAAGAAAATATGAAAGAAGAGGAGTTATTACCCTCGGTACAGAGCGGGGAGGAGGCAGAGTCGGGGGCTGGGGAAGGAAGGGGCTTTGATCTGCCAACAGATTCTGAACAAGAGCGAAAGACAAAGACTCAGACGGCTTGTTGAAGCTCTAATGGAGATGAAAAGAAAGGAAAGATATAAATGAGAGTGTGTGTGTGTGTGTGTGTGTATTGAGGTTCGTTGGAGGGAGTCCAACATCGAGGGGGGGGGGG
>NW_019479077.1:0-1007 GCF_002814215.2 Seriola lalandi dorsalis | reverse complement strand
TCCATCTATCTTTCTATTATTCAAAACCTATAGCAATCAATCTTTGGTCCCCTCCCACTGCACCGTGGTGAAGATAGTGGAATATTCCATGCAGCCCTACCAGCAATGATTTAGCTCCACAGCTCTGCAGCAAGCATGAGCCAACCCACTCTGTAAGCAATCAAGACAATGAGACAAACACATGCACCGTCCCAAAGTCATGCAAGCTCATACTTGCTATTTATTTACACCATGAGATGCCCTGGCCTTTGCTAAACGTCTTCTTTACGCCATGTACGCCTAATTGAGCAGACTGTTGACATTACTTTTCAGTTCCTGCTGTAAAGCAGTACTGGAAGCTTCCCTAAGGTAATTTCTGTAGCACAAATTGCACAGGGCAGATGAGTATGCTGCTGAATGTTGAAATTGTTTCTGAGTCGATTCCTGCAGGAGAGCTTGTCTACAGCGGCCAAGGCTGAGCTGCGTTTATTGAAGGTTGCTTGATGGGTGGTTTGGATTCCAACAGGTTTCTCTGCTCTCTCTCTCTCTCTCTCTCTCTCTCCTCCTGGCTGGCCCAAATTCTTTAAAAAAACATGACTTCATTTACCAAGGGGGAGATTCAAATCCACACTTGTGCCTGATCATGTATTACAGCTAAATGAGTGTATTAATAGAAATGAACTCTCGCCAAATAATCTTTTCCTGTACTTGAGTGGCCACCCAGGTGTTTATGCACATACACACAGTGAATGTGCTTGGATTCAGTTTAAATTTGCGCAGTGTCACTAATCAAACTTGGAGGTTTCTTGTAAAATAGCAGCAAGCTGTGGGTGTTTATAAGAGGGGAAATGGCAGAGCATGAACAAGGAGCACTGAAAGGGCAAGAACACACAGCAATATAATGTAATCCAAGAAACTGGCCCTGTGATTAATTATTCCATTTTGAATTTTATAAAGTTCAATTTTGTTAAGACTGCTGGAAAGCATCTCTTAATATTTTTAGGAGCGAGGGCGAGAGAGAGGACATC
>NW_019479075.1:0-1007 GCF_002814215.2 Seriola lalandi dorsalis | reverse complement strand
ATGAAAAAAAGTCTTGTACAGCAATATTACAGTGCTGTTATTGTGGGAGCGCTCTGTCTTGTTAATGAATATAATGACCTGTCAAAAGTTCACAGAGGATACAAACAGAACAGACTGCTGATTTTTGTTTGATTGATTGATTGATTGATTGATTGATTGATTGATTGATTGATTGGTTGATCAGGTTAAACATTTTAAATCCCTGCTCTCACCTGTTGATTCTTCCTGAACATCTGACAGTCAGCAGATGGATTTATTAACAATTTAGTTTTTGAATTCATGCTTAAACTACCAAACTATCTACTATCGCAAAATACTGAATGTCCCTCAATAATGAAACTACGGGTTGTGAGCTTGTCTCACTGGCTCTCAACCTAACTGGTTTGACAGTGTAATTTCAGCACTACCAACTGACTTCGACAACTCCTGCTGTAGACTAGCTCCCGCAGGAACAACAGCAACCTGCCAATCACAGGTACGTTATCTCACACCAATCATTGTCACAGGCAGCTGCGATAACTGACACGGCCTCTAAGCATAACACACATTCACAGACAACTTGGAAAACTCAGTAACTGCAATGTCATTTCTACCTTCACTGAACACGACAGTCTTAATACAGTAGTACTGTAACATAGCAGTTACATTGTCACCCTAGTCCATTACAATACCCTGGTTGATTCATTTGCTTTCAGACCACAAATGAATCACACCAGAGTCTGACTGGAAGCAGATTAAAACTATTTTTGGCTGGACCGAAACAGGGGGGCCAGCCCTACAATTGCGAATGTCGCTGACTGACTGACTGATGATATTTCCACCATTGGTCAGCGGAGTGCCGAGTCGCAGTCTACTGAGCCCGGCTGCTCGGGAACAGCAGGGAAGCGGCAGAGCGCTTCCAATACACTGAGCCTTGTCTTGATTACAGCAAATACCGTACTTTCATTACATGTATCATTATTACTAAAGGAGTCAGCGGAATAACTAAACATAAGATACATCGAGCA
>NW_019479074.1:0-1007 GCF_002814215.2 Seriola lalandi dorsalis | reverse complement strand
GGCGCTCCGCCGGGACTGATGGAGAGTTTTTATCCAAACTGGTGATTTAAAAACAACCAGCTCATCTTGTTTTCCTTTCTCACAGCTGATTGTTGTCATAGTGACGATGTTGTGTTTAGTTTTTTATTCCTTGACACGTGTTTGTTGAGTGTTTTCATCTCTCCCAGGCTAAATAATCTCTTCTCTGACCGCGTCTCCTCGATCTCGATGGAAAACGTCAAGGAAAGATGTGAAGAAGAATTCATGAGGACTTAGGAAAAGACATTTTGTTTATATAACTTTATAACACATTTCCTTTCCTAGCGACAAACACAAAACTGACAGGACTGAAATGTTGAAATAAGAAAACATTAAAGGAATACACAAGCAGAGAAAGATGAGACATTAAAATGATGATTCAATAAAACAGTGAGGACCAGAATAAATTTTATTCAGACATAAGTTTATAATTTCATTAAATGCTACACACAGTGGGAGATGTTTGTGTTGTGTGTTGTTGTTCTTCATGGTGAATCCAAACCGGACAGATCAGAAAGAGAAGAACTATTTATTTATGGATTTGGAGTTCAGTCGGAGGATTTCCATCAGTTCTGGATCGAGTCACAAACATAAAACAGCTGCTCTGTTGTTTCTATAGTTACGTGGCTCTGCCGCGGTGAAACTACAACGGTGCGTCACTTTAAACGTTGCTGCGACAAGGAATTGTGGGGACGGCAAGATAGGAAGCTCTGAAGCTCCTTTCAGCTCTGATCATCACGGCTGCTGCTCAGCTGCTTCAGCTCATTTCACTCATGTCCCCCTAACACCTGAGTCCTGGACCTGGTCACCTGGTCACCTGGTCACCTGGTCACCTGGTCACCTGGTCACCTGGTCACCTGGTCACCTGGTCCCCTGGTCACCTGAGCACCTGGTCCCCTGGTCCCCTGGTCACCTGGTCACCTGGTCAGTGACTGAGTGTGGGAGGCTGCAAGGGCTCAAAATGGTATGAAGGGGAATGGGACACATCA
>NW_019479073.1:0-1007 GCF_002814215.2 Seriola lalandi dorsalis | reverse complement strand
AACTCAGAGGGGATCTGGATCACAGTCTGGATCATTGACATGTGGCAACAACATCAGTCTGGATTCATGATAACCTGATGATAACAGACAACAACAAAATCAACATCAAGTTCACCACATCTGGTTCTGATGTATGATCCAGATGTGGGAGGATCAGTCCACAGCTGCACCTGGAGACCTGCAGGTGTTTCACTGGCTTTGATCTGATTATGATTCTGTGTCTCTTTCACAAAGAGGAGGTTGTTGTTTCGTTTTGTTTTGTTTGTCATCATCTGTGGGATTGATTTTATATTTATTATCAGCTCTTACTGACATCAGGGATCAATTCATTTAAAATAATTTATT
This sequence comes from Seriola lalandi dorsalis, assembly GCF_002814215.2. Lineage (NCBI taxonomy): Eukaryota > Metazoa > Chordata > Actinopteri > Carangiformes > Carangidae > Seriola > Seriola lalandi. The sequence goes on along the minus strand of NW_019479073.1, from coordinate 662 downwards.
TATTTCATATTCACCTGATATCTGTTACATTTAGTTCTGATCAACAGTTTAAAGTGAAATAATGATGATGACTGTGACACAGATGTATAGATCTGATATATATCCTGTCTGCAGGTTTGTTTCACCTTAATCTAAAACATTTAGAAATAATTCACCTTCACTCATATTTAAGTTATTTTCATCAGTAATTATTCTGATAAACACCTATCATCTAATCAGTCTATCTGTCTATCTGGACCATCTTTAACTCCTACAGTCTCTTCGTGTCCCGGTTCAGGATCAGATATGGTCCTGTAAAGGGTTAACCACAGAGCGGTACACGGGCTCAGCTGGGACCGACAGTAGTTCCGTGTTTACCGGGCTGTGTGAGGGAGAGCGGCCGCTGCTCGGTGCCGTCAGAGCGGGTAGCGGGCTACGAGCTTCCCGGTCTGGATGCAGCTCAGACACAGAGTTAGAGGAACATGACACTTACGAGGTCACAGAGCTCAGAGGCGGGTCTCTGGTCCATCTCCTATGTGGGGACAGCATCTCCCCAAAAACCCCCGAAACAAGTCCCGGTCCGTCTGTCTCCCCGATCCCCGATCCCAGTCCTGTCTGCCCGCCGTCCTCTCTCTCTCTCTCTCTCTCTCTCTCTCTCTCTCTCTCTCTCTCTCTCGCTCTCT
>NW_019479072.1:0-1007 GCF_002814215.2 Seriola lalandi dorsalis | reverse complement strand
TTTACGAAGTTAGCCATTGGTGTACTTTAATAGTGGGGTTTTTTTTTCACCCCAAAGTAAAAATGTATTTTATAATAGATCATGATTTAAAGGTGGTGGTTGTTTTTGATACGCAGTCAAGTTCTCCTACTTAACTTAATATTTTTTTGTTTTTTTTACATATTTTGTCTTATTTTGTTTTAAAACAGTTTTAATACTTAGAATTGGCTTACCTGTTACAATCACGAAGCCTGATATGATCTGTCTGGAACCCATCTTGTCAATGAATCTATGAAATCAACGAAGACACAGTTTCACTCACAGGTGCAGTTCGTCAAAAGATTTTACCTTTCATGTAGCATATTTGTTAATTATTACTTTGTTTGTAATGTTAATATAATGAGAATATAACACATTTAAAAACATCTTTGCAACAATAATAATTTAATGTGAATAGTTTTTTTCTTCTTTGGTATTGTGTTTCAAATGAAACATAGAAACTTGAAAATAATAATTTACTTAATAATTAGTATGTATTTAATATGCAAATGACTTAATTCGGTATAGGAGTACTTTTAGCCTTAATAACTCATTGTATGTTTTAAATACTTTACTTCCTTACCTATATCTTGATTATACCACTGTGTCACAATGATGTTGATGAAAACAGAGAAAACATGAATGTCTATCACTAATGAATGAATATCACTAACTAGGACACTCTGATGAGTTTTTGTTGATCATTTCAGCTTCACAATGAAATTTCCCTTTCCTAATTGTGGTTACAGCAGATACTCTATATTAGCGGTGGACATCTCAAAACCCAACATAATAATTCCATATTTAAGGAATAGAATGAATTTTGATGAAGTGTTTCAAATGCTTTGTTGAGTATGTATAAACCTTATATGCAATAACTGTCAACCAGAAATTTTACAAATCCAAGTTAATGGGAAGATCTTATATTTGAAGGAAAGACCTTATATCGCTTTAAAATACCTCACTTCAGTCTTACTTCAGCAAATACA
>NW_019479071.1:0-1007 GCF_002814215.2 Seriola lalandi dorsalis | reverse complement strand
CCCTGATGACTGAAGGCCAGAGCATATGATTTATATTATTTTCATACTTGCACAAAGGCAAGTGCATCCTTGGTTTCCTCACTTATTTCAGGTTTTTCCTTTGATTTGCCACTTGTCTCCACACAATACTAGGTGTGAAATTATCTGCTGGACAACTGGATGAATATCTGGATACCTCAGACATCCAGCTACAGCCGCTCACTGTCCACATGCTCAAGTAAAGGATGTTTGACATCACATGTCAAAAGGAAAACGTTTGCTTTTCATGTAATTACCCCTCAGGTCTAAAAGCAGAATGTGAAGCAACAAAGTCCTAATAGTCCAGTCACAACAACACAGGCGGATGTGGCAAACTCTGAGTAGTTGTTACTGTAAAATGTTTTGAGTTTGACATGACCAAAGCTGAAACCACACTTTGCCACTGGGAGCAACAAACAGGGCTTGTGCTGCGGTGATGTAGCCTGAGCCCGACCCAAGGGTGGAAGTAATAAATTTCAATTACTCTCCTCATCTGCGACCAACTGGGCTTTTTTTCTGTACTTGCAGTTTGTAATTTTGCTTCTAGGTATGTTTTGACCAAAGTATTTTTCTTTGCCACATTTCAAATTGCTTGCAGGCTCTTCACACACGTCACTTACTGGCCAGCTGCAATCATATGAAATCGGTTGTGCTGATTCCAGTTTATGTTGTTTATCTGGTTCATTTTGAGGATTTTACTGAAGATCAGCTACTTGAAACTCTGCCCTCTTTGTCCTTGTTGTGTTGTTTGGTGAAGATCAACTACACGTTCCCAAAGTGGCATCTTTTCCTTGACTAAATTGCCATGTTTTGAGATTGATAACAATACACCTTTGTGTATGTCAGTGGCGGCTGCTGGTCTTATAAGGAGGGGAAGCTCATTTTCGGCCTACATCATAAAATGTGTCCGTTTATTTATATATGTAAATTCGCAGAGTGACAGAAGAGAGTCGCCAAACACAACGCTAGTCGTTTTTAACAAAGACAAA
>NW_019479070.1:0-1008 GCF_002814215.2 Seriola lalandi dorsalis | reverse complement strand
TATGAGTCATCACATCCATTATGTAGAGGATAATATTCTTCCTCCTGAAAGGTCCATTAATCTAAGTGCTGTGACAGTTTTACTTTTGATAGATCACTGATAACACTGATGTTCCCCCAGGACTGAAGGGGACGTACCAGGGCCTCACAGCCACTGTACTGAAGCAAGGCTCCAACCAGGCCATCCGCTTCTATGTCATGACTTCACTGAGGAACTGGTACAAAGGTGCGTGACTGAACTAATCTCTAATCAACACATGAAACCAAAAAATACAACCAAAAGAATCATCTTTTATTTTTTTTTATTATTATTTTTTTTTAATACAAAGGTGATGACCCCAACAAAGCCATTAACCCTCTGTTAACTGGACTGTTTGGAGCTGTGGCTGGTGCTGCCAGTGTGTTTGGAAACACTCCGCTGGACGTCATAAAAACCAGGATGCAGGTCGGTTGAAGAACATGTTCATCATGTCTTCTAATCTCATAATTCAACCCCGAGCACAGTGACCAACACATATGTGTTTTATTCAACAGGGTCTCGAAGCTCACAAGTACAAAAGCACAATGGACTGCGCCGTCAAGATCATGAAGCACGAGGGACCAATGGCGTAAGTTCATATTCAGGGTGGATGTGATGTATGGAAAATGAAGCAATTGCCCGATGTCTCCGAAAACAGTTTGATGATAATGACAGTTGGATTTGGCTTCATACTGTGAAAGGTTCTCACTCTTGACACATTGATAATTCAGCAATAATTTGAACTTTTGAAACGGCAGGTAACAAGAGACCAGAATGACGAGTATGAATTAAAGCAATAGTTTGACCTCTGTTCGATCACGCTGAGACGATCTATAGGACTCTCATGTTAGGACCATTTATTATGATATGATGTTTAAAACTGATTTTTAGACCAACGTTACCATGGTAACAATCAATGACACCTGCGCAACAACAAACAGGAAAACCTGGCTCATCATTTGTGGTTTGCTAACATAGTGTAGAGATGTA
>NW_019479068.1:0-1008 GCF_002814215.2 Seriola lalandi dorsalis | reverse complement strand
TCTCTCTCTCTCTCTCTCTCTCTCTCTCTCTCTCTCTCTCTCTGAGTGGCCTGGCCTTTCCGGGTGTCAATCAGGCCTGCCCACAGCAGCCATTACCATTCCACCTCCAAAACACCCTGACATTTCCTGACACACTAGAGGGCAGAGAGCAGAGGCACCAGACTCCCTCCTTCAATTGCTCCATCTCTTCATCTCATGCTTTTCCTTCCTGTCAATCTTTATATGCCAACGTAGCTGGCTCTCAGAACTTCCTTTGGCTCTCTTATCTGCATATCTTTCTTCTTCCATTTCATTAGTCCCCTCTCTTTTGATTTGGCTATTCATCTGTTCCCACCTACATATAGCCTTGTCTATGTTGAGCGTATTATAAGACAAGGTATACCTCAAAAATCAGAGCACTTAACCCAAAGTACATGCTACTATAGCCCTGTTTCCACTACAACAATCCTGTATATATGGGTAATTCTGAATGTTTACCTGACAAGGACAAACTGGGATGTAAATTAAAACAGACAAATAATGCGGTTAATCTTGTTTTATAAAGACTGAGAGCAGCCTGAGAAGCCGCACGTCTCCCTGCAATTGACTAACCCCTGTGCACAACTGCTGCATTCTGTGTGGACCTGCTGCCTGCAGTTACTGGAAGAGGTTGAGAGGATGCCAGATTCTTGTGTGGAAATTCATCCACCTAGCATGTTCACTCTCAATTTTTACTTGCGCAGTTTCATTTTTATCTGCCGGAGTCCATCCCCTCTCTCTTTTGAAACTCCTTTTCTGCTTTCAATTTCCCCACTTCCAATATTCGTCCCCTTCTCCTCACTTTACCCCTTTCATCTCTCCACACCAATGGCTCATCCTCATTCAATCTCATCTCTTCCACCTTACAATTTAGTCCCTGCTTTTCCTTTACCGTAGCCTTCCGTCCCCAGAAAACATAAAAAAAAATGTAATTCTATTTTTCTTTCACAGCCTTTTCTTCAACTATTATGTACCTCAAGGGAGTTTCTC
>NW_019479067.1:0-1008 GCF_002814215.2 Seriola lalandi dorsalis | reverse complement strand
TTCTTAAATTTGAGGCAGGGAACAAAATAACAATTCAACTGGTAAAATCAGAACAGAAAGTGATGTGCAGAGGCAGTAAGAATATACATAAGTGAGGAAGCAGTCAACCAGAGCAAGGCCGAAGCAAGTACAGGATGAACCTTTCAGAACAAGCAATAATCAAGAGAAAAAACAAAAATTGTAGTTAAGGCAGCAGCAAAGTGTCTAATAGTCTTTTAGTCTGATAGCAAATGGTCAGGAGTTTAAAGGATATATTGAGAAGTTAAAAACAAAACAGGATGTCATATGCATTCAAGAAACATGGCTCAAATCAACACTGCATTATTAAAAAGGATATACTACCATACACAAGGACAGATGCAATGGAAAAGGAGGAGGGTATGCTAAAGAAGGGATAAACTGTAGGCAGTTAGAGACAGTATGAAAATTGCAACTACTAGTTATTGAAATATGGAACAACGAACAAAGTTTTAAAGTCATTAATTTTTATAACCCGTGCAAAAAGAGAAAGGAAAGCTATACTGGAACATTGGGGAGGTAATATTATCTGATGTGGGATTTTAATGCTCACAGCAGTGTAGGGTGAACAGGAAATCTTACAGGAATTAATGGATGAAAAGGAATGTGTGTGTTTAAATGATGGATCAGGAATCAGCAATAGATCTCACTTTGGTGTCAGTCATTAGCTGGGAAAATTAATTGGGAAGTTTCCAGATGGAGCACAATAAGTAGTGATTACTACCTAATATTTGTAGATTTAGGAGTGGGAATGAGAAAGAAGGAAGGTGGGAATTTGAAGAAGCTAATTAGGGCAAGTATAGAGTATTAACTGAAGGAAAATAAGAAAACTAAAGTTAAAGAAGTAAATCTAAACCAGGAAATTGATAAACTTAATACTGAAATTAGTGGCATTATTCTAGATACAGCAAAACAATCAATACCAAAATGGTGGATAAAAAATGTACTATTGCAATGAAAAAAAACCCAAAATAAGACTTCAAGAAAACA
>NW_019479066.1:0-1082 GCF_002814215.2 Seriola lalandi dorsalis | reverse complement strand
GATGTCTGTGAAGATGAAGTGAATTCATATGTACTGAGACCTCGCTTGCCCCACTGAACAGAAATTTCAAAATTCTCTCACTAATGCAAAAATGCATTCCCTCTTTTGTGTTTGTTTTAAGCGAGTGAGGCAGCGGCGAGGACGGTGTCGTCACTGCCCCCTCTCCCTGCGACACACTGCCTCTGGTTGATTGTAATAGAAAACTCAATCTCCTCTCCCGCTCCTGAGAGGCAAAGTGATTCTGGTGCTTGAAAAGATTAATAGCCCTCAAGAAGAAATGAATCAGGTGCTCTCCGGGGCCTGACTCGTCCAATGGGCGTGCAAATAGAAATCCTTTTGTGCGCCCTCTTTCTCAGGCAGCTGTGTCGCCCGGTGTGGCTCGGCTCTCCCTTTTTGTGGCCTTCGTACTGTGTCATGTCGCTCCAGGCTTGGCCGGCGAAGAGACGAGGAGCGGCTCCGGCGCTACGCGACTGAGAAGCAGGTGGCCGTTCCCATCAGCTCCATTCTTGGGGCTTTGTAGTCGGCCCTCTTGAAATGACTGGCATATGGTAATGAGGGAACGAGTGCATGGGATGTGTCAGTGTCTGTCGGGCTGACAGCGCTGACAGGGAGGGATTATCTAAATGGGCTATTTTCATGCTCTTAATCACAAAAGAAACAGTGAAATACCCCCTATCCGCAGTGTGTGGGAGCATATGTGTGTGTGCCCGCGTGTTGACAGCGTCGGCATCCACTTGTCGTCAGTAGCGTTGCCTGGCTGATTCACTCTAATTGGTGTGAGCAATGTCCGTTAAATCACTCCCTAACTCTCAGTGGACATGTGCTATCAGGCAGCTTAATGCTGCAAATTGCCTCTGCCATGCTGGAGCTGTGTGTGTGTGTGTGTGTGTGTGAGAGCGAGAAAGCCTCTCATCTTTATACCACCGTGTTAAGTACGCAGAGGTTTGCAGGGACGTTGTTAAAGTGTTAAGGTAGAGGAGAATCACCTGGAAGAGTAGCCTTGACTTCAGACTCTGACCTGTTGAGATCTGAATGGACATTATGAACTCTTCCACTCAGTGCACCACAATGCTGCGGGTCCT
>NW_019479065.1:0-1085 GCF_002814215.2 Seriola lalandi dorsalis | reverse complement strand
AGAGGAGAGGAAGGAGAGGAGAGGAGAGGAAGGAGAGGAGGTGCAGGGCGTCAGGCTGCAGTGTGTCTAGACAGTATTCATGATCCATCTGTCTGCCACTGCCACAGCAACAGCCAGCGGCTACAACAAGATGGCAAACTCCATTACTACAGAAACATTTTCTATGTCCCTCTCCATCTCCCTTCTTCTCTTTCTCTTCCTCACTCCCCTCTCTTTCTTTCTTTCTCTCTCTCTCTCTCTCTGTCCACCTCCATATCTCTGCCCGGCCCTCTGTCTCAGTTCCAACCCCCCCTGGTCTCTCCTTGTCTGTCTGTACTCTTTACAATCCCCTGCCTCTCTCTTTTTTATTTTTTATTTTTGGCAATCTCTCCCTTTATTTTTCTTTCTCTTTCCTTTTTCTCCCTCCACACCAATCCCTGCCTCTCTCTGTGTCTCTCAGGCATCACCACAAAATATGCACCGGTTCAGAAAATTAGAATCATTGTAGAGCTTTTCCACAACGCCGGCAGCAGACACTTACATTAACATTCACTCTAGACAGCTAAATATTTAAGCACCCAGCTCAGGACTCCATCCATTGGAAAATGCCGCCCCCCGCCTCCCCAACAAAAAAAGAAAGGGTCATTTCCACTGGCTGGAGGGGGAGACAGAGAGAGAAAAAAGTGAGAAACATTTACAAAACAAGGTTGTAGGGGTTTGGGAGATGAATCACATTTGAGGTAGGGAGGTGGCAGAGTGAATGAGAGAGGGGGGGGCAAGAGGAAGAGATGAAGGGGAAGGTAAGGAACCAAGTGCCAAGGATGAAATTGCTGCTTTAAAAAGTTTTCCCTCTTCTCCTAAAAGTTGTTGAAAGAGAACACTGCAGCACATCAAAGTGGCCTGGCAGACAGCCATCAGAGCCCATTGGTGTCCTTCACCCTCACTCTTTATCTCTCTCTCTCTCTCTCTCTCGCTCTGTGTCTCTCTCTCGCTCTCTCTCTCTCTCTCTCTCTCTCTCTCTCTCTCTCTGTTTCCATTGATCGTGATGAGTCGAGGGAACACTCTCATCTTGTTCCCTGGACAGTGCTGCTCAGCGGGAGGTAGAG
>NW_019479064.1:0-1008 GCF_002814215.2 Seriola lalandi dorsalis | reverse complement strand
AATACAAAACTGAAAATTGTAACCATGGTTGTTTTAGCTAGGTGTACCTAATGAACTCACACCTGAGTGTACATTCACTGTCTAACTCCTCCTCCAGCCTACACCGTGCTTTCCAACAAGGAGAAGAGGAGGCTCTATGACAGTGTGGGCCATGAGGCTTTTGTAAAAAACGAGGTCTCTGTTGATGCTGAGGATGAGGATGAGGATGAGGATGAGACAAGCTTCCACTTCAGTTTCTCAGACTTCTTCCATGACTTTGATGATAGTCCCTTTGTGGAGGAGCCACACTTCCACTGGAGCTTTCATCAGGATTGGGAGGATGAGGATGATCCATATGACTATTACAGTTTCGATGACCCCGGCTTCAACTTTTATTTTGGGGATGGGGATGAAAATGAGGAGGAGCACCACTACTAGATATGTAATTTCTTTGTCCTGTATAATGCACGACTATTATGTATTAATATATTGTCTTCTATTGATAACAAAGTCTCCATATTAAATTGTTTACTCATGCCTTGTACTGTGCGTCTTTTATGGCATCACTTGTAAGTTCAGCGGTTGTTTACAGGCTTGTGAGGTTGTAAGGCTGACAGCTGGGCAACTGATTGGACCGTTATGCCACTTTTCCTATGTGGGTGTGTCGAAGGTACAGAGTTACTGGCTAACACACCATTTACTCATCTTTTTCCCTGAGCCAGCACTTTAGATTTGGCACTGTTTTACTCCATTTCTCTCAGGACCAGTGTGCACTTTGACCCAGAGGATATCCTGTGCCTTCTCAGCAGTTGGAGTGTGAACGCACTAAAGCCTACATAAGACAAAAGAGCTTTGCAGCTTTATGCACTTTTATCGAGATAAAAGGAGATTTAAGATTTCTACAAAGCAGATAAAAGACAGACTGGAAACATTAACTTACAATCTTGACAATGATGGTAAGTATGTCTGAAAATGTTGTTGTTTTTGACAACCTCTGAGTATCATGTGACTTTTACTCCAGGCAGGCAT
>NW_019479063.1:0-1008 GCF_002814215.2 Seriola lalandi dorsalis | reverse complement strand
GTGTGTGTGTGTGTGTGTGTGTGTGTGTGTGTGTGTGTGTGTGTGTGTGTGTGTGTGTGTGTGTGTTTTCATGTTCTCCCTCTTTTAGATCGCATTTGTGTAAACCTCAAGGACGGCTGAGCTACGTTTGCCTCTGCCTGTGTAGTACGACAGGTTGAGGAGTCGGCCGTTGTTTTGCCTGAGAGTCATTTGGATCGAATTGATAAGAAGGCCATTAGCTACCGCTTCAGCCCGTTGCCATGACGACGTGTCTTCTGTGGAGAAAGGCATGGCGCCTCAGGTATCTCTCCTAAGAGAAACCATTCTACGTGTATATGTATGTGCTTGTCTGTAGTGTGTGTGTGTGTGTGTGTGTGTGAATGGGATTGTTTGTTTGTTTGTTTGTGTGCTTGATTAGCTGGGTTGGGCTGCGCGAGGGAAGCTCCCATCAAATTATGTTAAGTCCATCACATGTAATTAAAATAACTCAGCCCCACATGTGCGTTTACACTTTACTATTTGCGTCTCCTACTGATTAGCTTTTAAAGTGTTTTCCAACATCTGGCCCTGCCACTCACAGCATCTCCTGGGCATTGGTAACATCTGTATATGTCACTAGTCATCCGATTGGCTGTGAATGAACATCTGTCTGTTGTTATGTGCCGTATGATTGACAGGTGGTGTGAGGGGAGGTCACGACTTGCATCTCAAATCATTGTGTTGCTTTCAAATGGCTGCAGCAGAAGCTTAAAGGTCAGAGGAGCTTGTGACTGGAATGTTGCTCATTCTGCTAATGGAGAATATGTATGAAACCTGCGTGGGAGGAAGCGAATAATCAACATATCGTAAATGTGCCTTTGAGCAATGCAAAAGGCGGCTGCTTTTTGCATTGGAGCACAGAGCCGTGTTCAGCCAAACCTTGGAGAACAGTGGTTTTCATTTTGAAAGCAATATGTAAAAACAAACAAAAGGGCAAACTATTTGGTATCCTTGCTACTACAGATTCAGATTGAAAATATGTCAGACCGT
>NW_019479062.1:0-1008 GCF_002814215.2 Seriola lalandi dorsalis | reverse complement strand
CATTAGTCCATGAACACAGTCCCCTAACCACCACTTCTCATGTGTTTTCTCCAGCAAGGGATGCGTTTCAGTGTGGATGTGTTTGGAGAAACCAGAGGTTATATCCTGGAGGTGTATGGAGCCCACTTTGAGCTCCCTGACCTGGGACCCATAGGTGTGTGTTCATATGATGTTTGTGATGTCTGGCAATGTTGATCTGTTCATCCACTGCTTTGGTCTAGACCAAAACAACTACTGGATTGATTGTCATGAATTTGGTACACATTCACATTCCTCTCAGTATGAATTATAATCACTTTGGGGATCCGTGTGACTTTTCATTTAATTTGTCCAAAGCTTTAGCATGCTAATATGCTAAACTAGTAAGTAAATTAAACTGGTGAACATGGTAAACTTTTTACCTTCAGCATATATATATATATATATTTATATATATATGTTTGATGCCTAAGTATACCCTGACAGCCAATAGCATGGCTGTGGCCTGTGGACTGTATCTGAAATCACTTCACTCATTCACTACTCCCTATATAATAGACCATCAATAGTTTACTCAATAGACCGCAGTAAACTGAGCTTTTGGGCACTTACTAATCATCATCATTTAGTGTCATCACTGATAGCTGTGGAGTTGCACCATTTTCACATCTATGAAATGTGGCTCATTGCATTGTGTGAATTTTGCAAGACACTATATAGAGAATGAATTTCATACTTTGAATTCAGACTTTTAAATGAAATGGGGGACACTACATTTACTGCATTATGTACAGTAGTACAAAGGGAGTGACACAGCTGTAGTCTTGTTTAAAGGCTTTTTTTGTGTGTGTATGTCTATGGTTATGTTATTATATGTTTTGCAGGAGCCAATGGTCTGGCCAACCCAAGAGATTTCTTGTGTCCAGTTGCTTGGTACGAGGATCGCAACGTGTCCACAGGTTACACCATCATCAACAAGTACCAAGGGAAGCTCTTCGCCTGCCAACAGGTGTTTTTTTTTTTTTTTGT
>NW_019479061.1:0-1008 GCF_002814215.2 Seriola lalandi dorsalis | reverse complement strand
CAGAACAACAAACAAACAAAACACACCACTTACTTTGGCCTTACAGCTGTTACAAATTGCGAGCTTTGTGTGTATTTCACTCATAGTGAAGAACTTCCACACTGACAGCATGTTGTGTATGTAGCTGTGCCTGTGCGACATGAAAATGTGACCAGAAATCAGATATCTGAGACTTCTCGATGATTCTGTTTGATGACCGGATCACAGCCGATCAAGCTGAAAACCGGCCTATTGATTGGTGCATCTCTGCATCTCTAATCCTGATTTATACAGTTATTAAGCAATGTTGTGTTGTATAGCTTATTTAAAGTGATGTTTCCCTGTGCAATGCTAATCTAAAGAAACCACATTTAGGTACATCTGGGGTCCTTAAACTGAATAAGCACCATGTGAGTTGTGTTCTTCCTCCCTAGGTGAAGAAGGTACGTGATGAAAATAATCTGAAGGAGAGGTCAAAGGGTAAGACAAAGGAGGGAGCCAGTGAGCTTCTGACTCTGGGTGACCTGGAGTCTCATAGAAAGATGTATAACCTCATAAGGAACACCTTCCCAGATATCATGGTGAGCACAACCATTGTCGATGTTGTAAAAGTTGTTTTATTTTGCATATTGCTGTAGTGTTCTCACTCTTTCATTCGTGACTTTTCTGCTGTGGAAACAGTGATGTTACAGAAAACTTGTCTGTTAGATGTGGGATGAAAGGGCTCATCACAACCAGTTCTACTAATCAGAGACTGTTAAATCACAAACTAGAGATCAGAGTCCTACATGGACTCAATTTTGGAAGCACATAAACATCCTGCACTTGTAAAGCTCAGTATCAGAACTTTTTACTCCTAAGTGAGATGTGAAGATATGATAAGGTTAATTTTGGTTTAAATATTAATTATTTTCTGTCAGAAGTTGAATATGATAAATATACTTTAGAACATTATAACTTTTATCATTTCATACTTTCATTTTAACTGATAGGTTCGGCGCAGCGCTATTCTCATTATCATTGGCTTTT
>NW_019479060.1:0-1009 GCF_002814215.2 Seriola lalandi dorsalis | reverse complement strand
GGTTTTACTCAGGAAAGTTGTGGAGATGTCTGGCCATTAGTTAGAATAAAAATGTCAATATTACATTGGGAATGATAAGAGAAAGTGACACGCACTCAGTCTGTTAGGACTGTATTCAGGGAGCTTTTGATTTCTAGGTGATCAAAGAAAATGAGCCAGTATCTCAGGATCAGAAATCACCATGTGTCAGAACTGAAGTGAAACAACTGGCTCTGTTGGGATAAAATAGTTTCTCCCACAGAAAAACAAATGTCTCAGTTTGATACTGATTATTCATTTAATAATGAAGATACACTACTTTAGCTTTCAGTAACTATTTATTTCAAGAGCAATAAATTCAATAAAATGCAGATAAAATAAAAAGAGGTACAAAGACTCAGAAGTTCTGAAGTTCTTATCTAACACAAGATCAGTAGGCAATAGAAAAATATATTACATTTCAATCATTTGGTGATGTTAGAGTGAAAAAACTGCCTTTTCAGGACATTGATTCGCATAGAAATAAAAATTGTATTAAACACTGAACTGAAAAATAAAGCAAGGTAATTTAAAACACTTCTACATGTGTTAGTGAGATGCTCCAGCTGTCTGCTGAGTGTAATCTAAGTGAAGCTCAGATGAGGTGAGAATCACTGCAATGTGACTAAAGACTTCTCCATTCAAAAACATTGTGTTTGTTGTAGCTGTCACATTCCAGTGTTTGTCACCTCGTTCACTGCAGCCTTTGTCTGAGAGAGATTCGCTTGTTTGTGAATTAAACACTAGTTTGATCTACCAAATATTCATTATTCCCCCTTTAAATCACCATCTGTACAAGACATTACAGAAAGGCATCATTCTGCTTGATACATTCACAACTGTATGTAAACAGGAGCTGCATTAGACCGTGAGGAGCCGATATCTGAGAAAGAGTCAACATCTTCAATTCTTGGATCATCAATTCACAGTCAGAACCTGATGCTGCTCATGTCTGATTATCAGTAAAGGGCTGCAAGACAATCTCTGACTG
>NW_019479059.1:0-1009 GCF_002814215.2 Seriola lalandi dorsalis | reverse complement strand
GCAAATTTAGGATTTACTACACCGAAATCAATGGTTTTGTCTCTAATGTTACATTTCAATTTTTGTCATATTTTGCCTTACACAAATAAATGCTTAAATGAATGCTCTGGAGTCCACATGATCTATGAGATCTGTCTGATAGATTCAAGGTGTTACTATGCTCTCTGTGGTTTTCCTCCTTATTTCTCATTCCACAATATTGTTGGCAAACCACAAAATGAGCTGTAGTATTCTTTCCTTTTGTTTAGTCAGCTGTCAGCAGGTGCCTTTGTTACTATGATAAGAAAAACAAGTGCAGAATTTTTAGGCTTAATGGATCAGTCTGTATCTGAGTGCAATGGCCTGACTCCCATTAGACTAAGGCTGGATAATTCTATAGACAAGCTGGCATATATTTGTAACTGGCAAATGGTTTTTGTAAAATACTTGTTGTGCTGCTGCAGATCTTTTCCCTCATAACCACAATCATGGTTATTTCAAACATGTGACTTTATTTTGGTCATCTCAAGGGTCACTGCGGAGATGATGCAAAGATACACAAATACTCCTACTATCCCTGAACACTCTGATCCTGTCATAAACTCTACAATTAGTTTCAGCAACAACTATTTTCGTTTTGGAAAGATTCTTCTGTATCTCTCTAAATGAATGTCTGTTTGAAAACATTCAGTGAACTCTGGCTGATGGCCATACATGCAGTTACAATGCTGCTACCTATGTTGACTTCTGCTTTGTGCAATCTGTTGCACAATTTTCAGTAAAAATTAACCTGCTGCCTGAGCCTGCACTGACAAACAAGTTTGGACCCTGGCCATGCATGACATAGCCTGCACTCACAGCAAAACGCAGTGTATCTACAGTGCATTCACTTCTGTGTGTCTGTCAGTACAAATGCTTTGCTGAGCTTCATTTCATTTTGAATTCTTTCATCTGAAGTTACCTCAGTATCAGGCAGAGGTTTTCCCCTGACAGGGATGATATGACTGCTAGGCCTTTTTTATTTTAATAC
>NW_019479058.1:0-1009 GCF_002814215.2 Seriola lalandi dorsalis | reverse complement strand
AAAGGTAAAACACCAGGAGCCACAAGCAGAGTGGGAGGGGTTGTCACATTACCATGACGACAAAGGTCCAGTATGTCTGCTTCTGGTACGCTCCTATGTATTGCGACCCATGGCTGTTTAGGAAGACATGCGCTTTCCACCACACTTACCGAACTGGCGCAGGTGAAAAAATGGCCTCAGTGCACTCAAGAAACAGAATATTCACACTGATTATTTTGATATCCTGGTGAACTGAAGCAATGATTTAGCGAAGAGTGGATGAAATACTGGGATTAAATGGGGACATACAAGTTTCAGCGCTGGTCAAGGAGTTGTGGGCACCAGGAAGGTGGATTGTTGGCATTGATGCAGCTTCCAGGTCCTGATTAGCTTGTTCTGTCTGTCTGTTAGTTGAGGAGAGGCTCACCGTGGCGCCGAAAGCTCGAAAGACGGATTTCCAAACTTGTGCAGCTTATGAAGGAGCTCTGTTTCACAACAACCAATTTCTTTGTCTTTCTTTGTCTGGCTGGATGACTCGTTTCTATCGACTGCGCAAGTGTTCATCACAGCGAGCAGCAGTCATATTCAACTAGATTGAATGGCACGCTGAAGGTGCAGCGACAAACTGTTGCGGCACAGTGCAAGCCATTGGAAATAAAGGGTTTCAGAGGGCAGTGGTGCCCTTGCCGCATCCTGTCTGAAAGCCCAAATAGGCTTGAGTGTCTGCTTCCATAGCGGACCAAAAGAAATGCTGCTTGAGGAGAGACAGAGTGCAGCCTATCCAGGATGACAGGTGAACTGGGAAGTGTGCCCCCAATGGAGAACTTTAGAATGAACAGAGTCAGCTACAAAGAGTAGATTAGGTTGACCAGTACCTGGGTCAGGTTGAGTTTGCTGGGCCTCCCTGACAAAGGAATCCCAAGAAACAGCTGCCAGGACAAAGGAAGATAACAGATCAGGGCTGGACAGTTTCTTTGGAAACATACTGGTGAGAGAGCACTTCGGGTTTAATCATTTTTGAGCCTGGGTG
>NW_019479057.1:0-1009 GCF_002814215.2 Seriola lalandi dorsalis | reverse complement strand
GTGAGTTATATAAAAATTCAACCCTGCACAGTTTTCTATTTTCGAAAATATTTTCGAAAAATTGTCTTACCACTGATTGTTATGGCGAGTGTCTCATGAAGTCTTTTCTCAGCTTTCAGTGTTAAAATCCTCGTCTGTAGCATGGTGGTTTCCTGTAGATATTTCTGACAATTTTGGCATGATGAGGATTTCGCAGGATTCAACACACTGTTTTCACACAGAGTTTGGGGGATGAAGCAGGCCTGAGGTCTGCTTTGACAAATATGAAAGGAGAAAGGGAAGAAGACAGGGAAATCATTGAAAAGTCTTTCAGTCTCTGTGCTAAGCTAAGATAACAGCTCCTGGAATGAGTCCACCTCTGTGTTGGAAAGTTATCTGTGGTCACACCTAGGAGCTGCTAAAACAGTTCAATTGTACATCTATCTGTCATGTCTTACCATGATAATACCAGTCTGCATGTTTCGTACATGATGAGCTTTTTTCCCTTTTCCACAGAAGTGGTTGTAAAAAAAGCAACAGTCGAGGATATGTGCCCTCGCTTCCCTGAGCCTGTGCCCCTCAAACATCCAATAACATCACTGAGGGTGGCCTTAGAGAAGGTGAAGCTCTTTCAACAAGTTTTTGAAATTCATGTTATAGTGTTTTATCATGTAGATACTCTGGGTATAGTCATAGTTTTACTGTTTCTCCTAACAGACAGATGTACTCCTGAGGTCGAGCATTCACACCATCAAGCTACCAGCAATATCAGCCATCGTGGTTTTAAATGACTCTGTTCTGTGGAATGGAAACTTTGGCAAGAAGAACATAAGCAACCCCTCCTCCTCTGCACCCAATGAGTACACAGTGTACAGGTGAGATTTACAGTCATGCACAGTCATGCAATCTGCAGTCTAATTCTTCTGTTGGATATTGGAGACTTACAGTTAGAATTAGGGATCATGGTTAGGATTAGACCTTCACTGTATAACCATCATATAGGACCTGTAATCACTGAAACTCAACCACT
>NW_019479056.1:0-1009 GCF_002814215.2 Seriola lalandi dorsalis | reverse complement strand
GTCTCTCATTTCCTCTGCCGCATCGTGTCCACACATACTTATCTGGGTTGCATCTCCCCCGTCTGCAGATTTGCTGGGCTGGCTTAGATTTAAACCCTAACCTCTGCAAGCATCTGAAAACTCTTCAAGCCCCTGAAGTACCTATTTTAGAATTAGCTTATGGTGTGTATATGGGTGTATTATAGTTCCCAATCTTTTCCAGTACAGATGGTTTAAAGCTTGATGAACTGAAATCTCACTTTTGTAGCTTTACTACACTGGAAAGTCTTTATAGATGTAAAACCCACAATCCTTTGCAGCTGGGGAAACAGGGCAGGCTGCCAGTGTGCTAAAAGTACATGCAAATATGGGCCTCTCCCTCTAAGACGGCTCGATGCGCCGCTCATAAATGGACGGCAGTCGGAGAGAGTGGAGCAGTGGCAGCCTGTTTGGGAGGCTGCCTGGTAGAGGACCAGCTGTTTTGGGGCCTTTGGGAGAGATTGCGCTGTGGGGAAACTGATTTTTACAATGAAAAGGAAAAGGGATTTACGAGCCCTGACCTGTTCTCGCTGCCTCCCCCATCATCCCCAAATCATAGCATTGCTCTCTGCACCAGAACATCTAATCAAATCAGAGCCACATGGTTGTAGACACATTTGGATGTTAGGAAGATGCAGGCCCTAAACATATACTTTCTCAGAAGCATGAGTCATGTACTAACGAATGGAGATTTCTTTTCCTTTTTTCTAAGCTCTGTTGCTTGTAAAGACGGAACCAAAGAAAAGAGGATCAAATCATGAGGTGCCGTTATCTCTTGCTGTCAATAAAATAAGTCAGCTGCAGAAAATCAGCTGTTATTTTGATTGCTGTGATTTTTCCAGTCCTGCTCCTCCGAACACGGCTCTATATAACAGTTACTATGGGTGTCTTCAGGTCCTGGAGTACCCCTCCACTCCTGGACGGCTGTCCAATGACAGTGTTTTGAATACAGACTCATAACTGAGCCCCTGCTGCTGCCATCCTTCCACAA
>NW_019479055.1:0-1122 GCF_002814215.2 Seriola lalandi dorsalis | reverse complement strand
CATTAGCTTATATTGTTAGCTTGTTTATTCTGAGTCGTCTCAGACACTTACGTTGCTTATAGCTACAGCGAACATCTGTAAACACTGGTGCGCTGGCTGTTGCAGCAAATGAAAAAGCACACCAGCTGTTTGAATTAAGTTATGCAACATTTATGTTTAGCCTGACAGCAACTTAAAGAACCATGACATATATTGTAGAGATCAGTATAATGAATAATTTGAGGTTGTTTTTTTGTTGTTGTTGTTTCTGTTTTGTTCATTTCCTCCATCGTGGGACCTGGTGACAGTGTGTTGTCGTAAAAGATAAGTGTAAAGAACTTTAAAGTTGGCTTGGCTTTGAATGATAAACGCTCCACACATGTTCAGTATGCTCTGTCAGTATTCCCCTGAACAAGTCACTAAACCCGCTCAGTGTCCACCAGCAGCTGCATGTGGCTGCTCTGAGCAGCTGCGAGGTGAGAATACGTGTGACAGAGCGAATACGAAGCGGGCCGAAGCCGAAAAAGGAGCGTGCACAATCGGCAAGCCGATTTCTGAAAGAGGAATAAAGCGACGTGGCCTCGCTGACTGACAGACAGTCGAAGATGTGAAAGGATGTGTTTACTTCTCCTCCTCCTAAACCCTGCCACTCAGCCTGTGTCCGCAGCATCGGCTCAGTTAACAAAATCAATAAGCCTGCGTGTGTGTGAACGTGTCGTGAGAAGTGTATGAGTGTGTGAGGGGGGAGGATGGGGGGGGGTGAGAGTATCTGTGTGTGTGCAGGTGAGAGAGTTGTTCCCAAGGCGGGACGTCCCTTTTCCCTCACATCAATTATTGAGGCGTCAGGACACACTGAGAGCTCCAGGGGCGGTCAAAGGTCAGGAGACCAGGACTCCAACGGGCTTTCAGGGGCCTCATTGTCCCTTACCCCATCCACACACACACACACACACACACACACACACACATGTTCACACACACACACACATGTTCACACACACACACACACACACACACACACACACACCTTCCAAAGGAGGCTCAACACACAGTACCCCCCTGGAGGTCAAGTGATAGAAAGTCTTTGAAGGGCAGCTGATATTTTCCACCAATATTCAGCATATCCAGATTAAACCCATTTTA
>NW_019479054.1:0-1009 GCF_002814215.2 Seriola lalandi dorsalis | reverse complement strand
TCTGGTCAAAACTTTTTGACCTTTGGGTAAACATTAGGGCTTTTCTCTTTTTATCATCACAGTGAGGTTATAAAGTTTGATGCCATGCACAAAGACCAAAACCTGAGCTCACTGATGTATCTGGCAACCCAAGCTACAGCCAAAGATGTTGCATAGAAGTATGGAAAACATGGATAAAGGCTTGACAAATTGTAAACCGGATAAGCAAATTGTCGTTTGTGTCTGTTTGTGTACTGACTAAACAAATAAACAGTGTTGATTACGGAGCTTTGGAGGTGTTTGTGCCTATATATTTTTTTGTTGGTTTTTTTTTTCTGACAGAAGCGGGCTTGCTGTTTCTCCTCCATGCTTCCAGTGTTTATGCAAATCTAGGGTAAATGTGTCCTGACTCCAGCTCACTATCCTCCAGATTGGTATCACTCTTTTTTGCTCACTCTTGGAATGAAAGTAAACAGGCATATTTCCCAAAACCCTTTGACCTACCCCTCCAAGGCTGAACCCACTTTAAACACACGCTGGCTTCATCTCCTTGTCCACTGTTCATGTGAATTCCTGTAAGAGGGCAGGCGAGCAATCAGTCACCATAAGATCAGTATTCCCCTTGAAACCAAACGAAAGCTGGGCAGTGAGACTAAACCACATTACAAGATACCTTCATGGCTCATTGGCGTTTATGCTGGTGAAGTGAAATCATTATAACCAATAAGGTGTGTAATGGATTCTTTCCCAGCAGTCAGTCTGACTGGCTGACTTCTTAATTGTGGTTGCATGTGTGTTGGAACGTGAGTACGTGCTGGATGTAAGTGGAGGCTGGGTGTGCATGGGGAGCAGGGGATCGCTTCAGGGTGGTGTATGGATTAGAGAAGTTGCCTTCCAACCAGGGGAAGTGGGGATTTAAGTCTCTCTCTCTCTCTCTCTCTCTCTGTGTGTGTGTGTTGTGTGTGTGTGTGTGTGTGTTGTGTGTGTGTGTGTGTGTGTGTGTGTGTGTGTGTGTGTGTGTGTGAGAGCA
>NW_019479053.1:0-1010 GCF_002814215.2 Seriola lalandi dorsalis | reverse complement strand
TCTTCACCACAAACAGCATTCAATGTTCCAGTATGTTTTCAGCATTTTCACTCATTATCTTAAATTTAGAACATTTTTATCATTTTTATTGTAATTCTGTTGTTGATACTAATTTAATTCCCTGTGAAGTTTCCTTACTAAAATTTACAAGATGATTTTTCATCTGTAAAATGTCCCAGAACATGTATTAGCTACACTTGGCCCTTATTTAGCATTCATAATGAGTATAGAAATATACTGAAGTAAATAACTGCAGATAATGAACGTTGAACAGGTCATAATGTAGTTGTGATCAGATCTCAGTGTTTATTAATGTCCTTTGTTCTTTAAGAGCTGTAACTCCTCTTGTAAACAGATAGTAACCAATAATATATTAAAACACAGCAGAATAATATAAAATATGTGGAACAAATATTGAACATTGATAAACACTTCAACTTGTTTTTATAACTGATGTATACTCTGGTATAAACCAATTATTACATTTTTATATACTGATCATTCAGATCAATAGGGGGGACTTTACAAGTGTGACACTCCGTGTCAGTCTCCAGCCTGCTTTTTATTCTGTGATTTCTTCCCATTGGTTCCCTTTGAAGATGTAAATCTTTTATCAAAGTCACTAAATCATTAGAGAGGGTGCAGGATCAACTTTGACTTCTCAATAGATTTTCTTTTATCCTGGCATTGTAATTAATCATAGGGTGTGATGCAGACAAGGCAGCAGGCGAAGGTGGGGACCTCGGCATACTTTCTCCCAGTGTTGCAGACTGGTCGGAGGGACATGGAATGGTGCTTTGTTAATGCTTTGTTCGTGCCCCTCCGCCTCCCGACAAAATTATAGTAGGCCTACTTGTTTTCTCGGTATTCGGTGGATTTGATATTTGTAATGCAATGTAGTGGCGCTGTATCATAATCTGTGCATCAGGCAGAGCCATCTGAAATTTCCAAAGAAGAAGAATATGAACGTGCTGGATTTTCTGCCTGCGGAAGGAAGCGGCGACCTGATT
>NW_019479052.1:0-1010 GCF_002814215.2 Seriola lalandi dorsalis | reverse complement strand
TTCAATGTTAATTCTTTAACACACTGCCTGTCTCCCTGTCAGAAACCAAGATGTCTGACACCGAGTGTTCACTCCCTCATTCCACATAAATACTGATGAATCAGATCGAAAAGGGCTCATCCTGATGAGGCACAAAGACAGTCTGGACCACAGGCACCTAGAACCTTAAGAAGATCCAGTGTGATTAGCTATCCAGTTAATTAGTTTTTTTTTTTCCCAGGCTTGAACCAGTGCTGCTGCGGCAGCTGAAGCAGCAGGGGGGAGTCAGGAAGGGATAGCAGGAGGAGAGCAGCAGCCAACATGCTGCTGTGGGTGAGCCAGCGAGGGCAGAAGCAACAGGTGAGGTTGACAGCAAACAGACATAGAGCTGCTCATATTATTTATTTGTCACAAAGTAGTTGGCAGTTAAAATATTTGCACCAGAGCAACTTATTCAGTCATTATTTAATAACCAATTTAAGCCCCCACCACTGCCAACAGTTCTCATCCTATGCAGCAAACAGCACCAGGCGGTGCACTGTGGCCTGTTTGTAATGACCTTGATTTCACCCCCTTGGCGCCTCCTTAACAGGGCCCCCGCCTCTCTGAGTCTGTCTGCTGCGCCAGCCTGTCTGCTGGATTTCTGTTCCGCTCCCTGGTTTTTGCAACATTAAAAGTGTAAAATAATAAAAAAAAGTCCAGATCAGAGCGCTTTTGAAATCACTTTCAAATCAAGAGGTGATGTGACATCATCATTACTGATGTCAATCTCTCTCTCATCTAATCCACATCACCATACAGCCTATAATAGAGTGTATAAGGGTCGACTACAGGTCCTCCTCCCCTCTACAATGAGCTCTCGGCTCTGCGGCTGCACGCATAGTATTTCCTGAATTGGAAAGAGCTGTAAACACTGCCTGTGTGAAATAACTATGGACATTAAAAATGATGAAAAATGCCCTGGAGAAAATAACACCGGTAACCCAGGAGCTTACATTTACATACTTTGATTCACTGCGATAATGAGAGTA
>NW_019479051.1:0-1010 GCF_002814215.2 Seriola lalandi dorsalis | reverse complement strand
TATGCTTATAAACCTTTCAAGAACTTTGGACATTATCAAACCAAAACCCTTCCTCCTCCTCCTCCTCCTCCTCCTCAGTCGGATTCTCCACAGGAAGAGGAGCTGCGGTCGACTCTGAACAGCCTCAGTGCCGAGCTCCACAAGCTGGACGACATCCACTGGATTTGTCCGCTCATGCAGTGCTCTGAAGAGGTGGGGAGACAAACTGCATGTCTCTGTTTGTGTATGTGTTTGAGAGAGAATCCACTGTATTATCACAGTCTATCCAACAACCAACACACTGCCAGTGTCACCTCTGCTGCTATGTCCTAACTGATGACTCAATTTCCACAATCTCTGCACCTTTCGTAGGACTCGGTGAGAGGCAGCAGTAAGAGCAGCAGCAGTATGAAGCTGAAGATCATACCCAAGGTGAAGAAGGAAAGAGAGAAGCTCCACAAGCAGAAGTCCAACAGCTCTCTCTCAGGTAAAAGATCAGGACAGCATTGGATATGCAATCATGCTTCAAAGCCACAGTATGTTTGTCAGTGTAGGAATGGTACAAACAGAACCATATTAGTTCTCTTTGTCCAGAAAGGGAAACTATTTTCCAATTGTAGGAATGAACTGATCCAATTTGCTGGATCGGGATCATAGTGATTGATATTGGCTGTTTAGAGCATGACCTAGTGATCATGTATTGTAATCATGTCAGCTGTCAGAAACTACTCAGTGTGTTGTGCAACCCTGCAAGTTCAGCCGTAACTACAGCAGGATCGGGATTTGGCCCGATCCAGGCAGTTATTAACAGCTACATAGAGCCTAATCCATTTTTGATTATTTGTGTTGTCAGTTACAAACTCACTGTGTTTGACACTATAATCTAAAACAGGAAGTAATGATCTCGACGATCTCTGAAAGTGCACCTACTCTAAAAAAGGAAGTAGACAGCCATCTTGTTGTTAATCTATTCATTTTGGAGAGACTTTGGCATCTTTTTTTGGTATATTGGTAATATTTATCTATTTATC
>NW_019479050.1:0-1010 GCF_002814215.2 Seriola lalandi dorsalis | reverse complement strand
ATGTCAGGGGCAGCAGCAACATGCAGCACAGATATTGAGATAACAAGCATGTTGCAATGGGAGAGAAAGCTGTGAAGAAATGGAGTGACTCGGACACCCTTCACAAGATTTTTGCATCCATTTGTTTTAGGAGGGTGCTGAAGCGGGGTGGCATGCTGCCAGTGATGAGCGCTTGTCCCTCTCTCTCTCTATGTGTGTGTGTGTGTGTGTGTGTCAGAGAGAAAGGGAGGGAGTCACTTTATCAGATGTGTCTTACAAAGTGAGGACAGAACATTTCCCTAAAGTCCTACACTTAATATTGGAAGCAAATCTGTAGAAACTGATTGATTGAAAATGATTATTCCTCTGCTGGGGAAAGGATGAGTAATGTTTAATTTCTGTAGCTCAGTGTGGGTGCTGTAGCTTTTCTCTCAAGCCTTTGCTGTAATCTAAGAATCTCTGACTCACCTAGTCACATAAAGGATCGTATGGACATAGCGGGTCATATGCATGTTGTATATGGACTCAGTATTCATTAAGCAGAGCACATTATTATTGTTGGAGAGATCTACTGTATGCAGTATGTATACGTCACTTACCCAACTATCTAAAAGCAAGGCTACTTGTATAGACCGCAGTCCTGAATAATAAATGACATCCACCACAAAAGTGGTTCTCCTGCTATCCTGAATTAACTATGATTGATTCACACATTGCCACTGGAACTATAGGAACCACTCAGACACCATCCCTATCAATTGATTCTTACCCAATAGCAGCACAGGAAGTGTGAAATAAGACTCTGTATAGTTGGGGGTTATTGCTGGATAAGCACTGAGTAGCACTTATAAAGTTACCGGCCATTAAGCTGTGCACTGGATGCACTGAATGGGAAGCCACTCTGTGACACCACGCCGCCAAAGAGGGATGGCTTAATTAAACTTTCATCTGACAAATATTCATGTGCGTTTAATGATCCCGAATCACTTCATTCCACATGAATTATGAATATTAATGAACAGGAGGGAAGG
>NW_019479049.1:0-1010 GCF_002814215.2 Seriola lalandi dorsalis | reverse complement strand
GATGGCTCACTGAGCAGGCGCATCAGACGCAGAGCCTCTGTATGTGAGTTTTAACATTTCTCGCTGGAAAGTGAAACACCACAAAGAAACTCAAAACAACCACAAAGAGACACGAAACAACCACAAAGAGATGCAAAACGACCTAAATGAGCTGTAAAGCAATTACAAAGAGGAACAAAACAAAAATAAAGAGACAAGACGAGCATGGTTAGACACAAAATGACTGCAAAGGGGGCATCGTTATCTTGAAACAGAAAAAAGACAAACACAAAATGTTGATTCAAAGCTGGAATCACGTTTGTCATCACTGTATGCTGCAGCGTTAAGATTTCCATTCATTGGAACGCATCAAAAACAGCCAAGTGTGTATTTTATCCTTCCTCCTTCTAACTTATAAATGAGTTTTAAACTAAAGGAGCAAACTTGAAACTTCACATAAAAACATCCATCAACTCCAACAACCAGTTTCACCAGACCTTAAGTGTTTGATGGATTTCACTTCCAGACAGAATTTCTTTCAAAATCCTCTTGTGTTTCTCATCAGCTGCATCTTGGCTCAGCAGTGTTAGTGTTGTCCCTCACTTGCAAGTTGCTTTGGATATAACCATCTGCCTAATGAGTAAATGTAAATGTAGATGTTGTATTGCCCCCCAAAAAAAGAAAAGAAACTATTTTCAGCACCTTTTCACATTCTTGTATTTACTTAATTTCAATTGCTCTTAAATTATGGAAAAACTTAGAGCTAAGCTGGTGTTGTGTAATTATAATACTCCGGTTGCTGACTCTCTCATATTACTACAACAAAACATAGCATGCCCTGCGCTCTACTGGCCTAAACCATGTAAAGCACTTTGGAGAAGTGTAAGTGATTCTCTCTAGACACATTTTAGGATATATGAAGATTTTCCACTTTTATGTGTGTCCATTACGTGTGTCTGACCTCACATTTTGGGTTCTCTAGACCACAATACTAACTTTTTCTCAACAAGGGCCTGGTGACCACATATGAG
>NW_019479048.1:0-1010 GCF_002814215.2 Seriola lalandi dorsalis | reverse complement strand
AGAGGCAGCTCAGGCTGCTACAGCATGTCCTTTCACCCGTTTTATTGGTTGCTCTTAATATTTCCTAAAAATTATTTTTTTCTCTCGCAATTTTACATACTAAATTCTTGTAATATGACGACTTTATTCCCAACATATAACTTTTTTCTAGTAAATTTTTCTTATTGTTATATTATAGCATTTTTCTTGAAATATTCTGATTTTATTCTCATATTATGTTTTTTTTCTTGTAAATTACAAAAAAAATTATAATTAATTTATGACTTTTTTTTCTTGAAAAATATGATTTTATTCTCAAAATTATGACTTTATTCTCGACTTTCCTCAATGTGGTGATACTCGTCGTAGTTGGTAAAAACTCCACCCGCCCGGGACATCGAGACTTTACCGAACGCGCCAACCCTCGACACCCAGGAAGTGACAGCGGTAGAAGAGAGCAGTTTATCGAGAGTCGCTTAGTGTAGTAAAGGAAGGCAGGAGTGAACTGTCGACGAGCACATATTCTGTATTTTTAGACACGGTTAATCTATCAAGCTGTTGTTCTGTGGTTTTAATCATGTCGTTTTATACAAACGAGAGACAAACACGGAGCACTTCGCCGTCTGTCGCGGCTGTTGTGCTGTTCTTCGCTAGCTTTGTTAGGCTGGGGGAATGCCAAATAACAACTCCACCACCATCAACTCGTAAGCTGAATATTACTTTGAAAAATCAGTTATACGTTTAGGTCATGTTTCACCTGTTAATACGAAACTTTAACGCAAGTACTTTATTTCATTAGCGAAACAGTTTTATATTTACTATACGTCACAGTTGTATTTGACGCCTGCTGACCTAGTCAAGTGCTTTCACGGCTTTTCGTTACTTTCGAGTTATTAATGTTTCGTGTCTCTCTGTTTTCAGCCTGCTCCGCCTATAAAAACTGCGACACTTGTGTTCCACACACCAAGGTAAAGTATTTGAATGTTGGGACCAGACCTTTGCCCGAAAATGTTATAGTCATTTTATGGTCC
>NW_019479047.1:0-1011 GCF_002814215.2 Seriola lalandi dorsalis | reverse complement strand
TATATATATTAAATAACAATATATGAGTCATAACACAGTCAGTGCTGTGGATGTATATGTCTTTATAAATCTGGCTGTCCTGGAAATGACTTCTGGTAGAACTTATGGCTGCTTTGGGATGTGTGTGTACTGTATCTGTCGGCAGGCAAACCCCCAAGCTCTTCACCGCTCATTCTTTACACGTCCACTCCCTCACTTCCTTATTTGTCATTCTTGCCTCCTCTCACTCTCCTCTAATTCTCTCTGACTCTCCAGCCACTCCCTCCTCTCAACAACGTCTCGAGCACCATCTCGTCTTTTTTATCAGCGTGTCTTCTCCTCTTGTCCCTCCTCAATCTCTATTCCCAACTCGCCTGAGTGTTGTCTGCAGTCTCTCAGTCACTGACACTGTCTGGGATTCAGATTTGTCAAGAGTCAGCAAATAAAGGCTGCAGAAACAAGACTTCAGCACACACTGGAAGACACAAATAAACAGACGGGGAACAGAAATGCACGTGATCTCATGCATGGGGACATTCTCAAATCCAAATGAACAAATGATTTGTCACAGACACATTTTAAACACACACTTTAATAAGGGACTGTACAAAGCTTATTGTGGTGGTGAAGGAGGGCTGAATGTTCCACTTTGTGATAAAGTGGGTTATTGTTATTTTCTTTGAAATGCAGCACCTCCCCACAGTAAGTCACAATAATATAACAGTGTTTAATCTTATACACCAGTCCAAACCTTAAGGGAAACTCTGCTGTGAGCCACCAATGTAGGCCACACATTAATAAAACCCTGATACAGCGACAGAACTGTTGTCCTCTGCACATGTTATGAATTGCATCTTTGGACTATGACGCAGGTCAAAGTTTGATGGAACATTTTATGTAAGAACCTAGGCTGCATCACGTTAGTGTGCAGTTCACAATGTTGGTCTGAAAGGTGGGAAAAACCCAATACTGGAAGACTTGAAATACTCAATACATTTAGAGGTCTCCTGCATCCTGGCAACAGCCCAAACT
>NW_019479045.1:0-1012 GCF_002814215.2 Seriola lalandi dorsalis | reverse complement strand
ATGAAACCATACTCGCTAATGAGAGTAAATATAATGGACATGATTTTCATATCTGCCTTTAATCTGCTTCACCATCTGTCCTTGCCATAAACTTCTAAACCTCCAGCTTCTGTAGCTCTGTTTGTGATGATGTAATGGTGTACTCTTCCTGTTTTGTATGATGAAGCACTTTCCTTTGTGGCGTGAGGGAGTCCAGCAGATTCTCTGAATTGTGATTTGGAGTAAAATCTGCTGATAATTTCAATACAAGGTTGTGCTGTATGTTCCTGTTTGCTGCTACTGGGCAGTCAGCTTTTTCTACCGAGGCTACTGCTCACACAAACTCAGACGACAGAGACGAGCTGTAGTAATATAATCACTTCTTTTTCACTTTGATGATCATGATGTTTGTGCACTCTCCCTAAAGTTTGGTAACATTCACATCCTGATGGTGTTTAATCATTTTTTGTTTATGCATGTATGAGGTGAAATGCTGTGTAGGCTTCGTGTCTGTTTGTATAATGTACATCATTATTCTGTGCCTGTTTTCAAATGTGACCTGCTAGGAGACTTCTACCTGACTCAAATATATTAAAAAAATCACAATAAATTTCAATTCAGTTGAATTCAATTAATTTATTTTACTTAATACCATTTGTTTACTTTGTTAACAGTAACTAATGTATAATGAGGTCTATATTCTATTTTTATTAGTTATTATTGTTCCAATGTAATCAATACTAAAATTTTTGATGTTTGATGTAAAAACAGAGGTACTGGAATGGGGTTGATGGTGGGGACTTAAATTGCACACTGACTTTGGAAATGTCACCAGCAGTTTGATGGGGAACTAGCAGGGAGTTTTATGAATGCTTGTAATCACACTCCTCTGCCACTCCCACTGGAAATGGGCCAAATTTCAATCTGCTGTACTTCAATAACGATAAATGAGACAGCTGCACTAATAGAGCCATCAATAATTGGTGTTTAGGAAAAGTATGAAAAAGCTTATCAAATTGTCATAAATTTCTGG
>NW_019479044.1:0-1012 GCF_002814215.2 Seriola lalandi dorsalis | reverse complement strand
AAACCCACTGTAGACTGTCTGTCTGTACTCTGTCTCCTTTTAGCTCTATGTTGGTCTCCACCAGCTCCTGACAAATAGATCTTTAATTTACTATTGCTCTACTAGTTAACTAGTCTGCCATATAGCACAGTGTAGGTGAGGTTGTTTTTGTAGAGGCTTTTTTTCTTGCTGTAGCCGAGAACGCTGATCAGAGCAGAGGGTGTCTATCAAAATATTAAAGTTGCCATTAAAACCATAAAAACAAAAAGCTTAAAGACGCTAAAACATTGAAGAGCTGAGACCAAGTGGGTTTTGCTGATAGAGCTCTGTGGGTGTATCCCACAAAAAAATATACATTCATTTAATCCATTTTTATCTTAGAAATACTGATAGAGCAGCATTAATGTTTTATTGTTTGCTAAACTGTTGCACCCTCCGCATGAACACTGATTATTCTGCCCAGTTAGATACTCAGTGGCCACTATCTGTCTGGCCACTCAGTGGGAATCTTCCTGCACTATCATTGGCCTCTTTGCCAACTTTAGACATTTTAGAACTTTTTGCCCCCTCAAAACTTTCAGAACTTGAACCATGCTGAGACTTATGTTACTAAACAGTGTTTTTCTTGCGGTGATTATGCCACCCTTTCTCGCACTGCGGGGGCTGCGATTGCTCTTTAATCAACCCGTCTGCATGAATCATGAAGCCTGGAGTCCCCACATCATCTCGGCTGCATGCTGTTTACCAGCATGCTGTGAGCCAGACACCACAAGCTGGGGCCCACTCACACACACACACACACACTCACATAAATATATCGACTCAGCTAACATACACACCTACTGTATAATGTGTCCATGGAGCACAGGGCTAGGTGTGAAAGTGTGTATTTACTGTGCTTGAATTTGTGTGGGTGAGCGCATGCTTGTGCAAATTGTGCGTGCATGCATGTTTTGCACGCTTTCATGCAGTACGCTGGTTGTGTGTGTGTGTGTGTGTGTGTGTGTGTGTGTGTGTGTGTGTGTGTGTGTGT
>NW_019479043.1:0-1012 GCF_002814215.2 Seriola lalandi dorsalis | reverse complement strand
TTAATGAATTAGATTCTGGTACAACTTCTCCTACTGGCAAAGTGCAGAGAGAAAACAATCTTGGAGACAAAAAATCCAGCAACAGAAAAACAATATATTTAAACTGTGGCCCGAAAAAATGTTTATCTGTTAATATTCCAGAGTACAAAATTAAACAGCATCACAAATGAAAAAGTTCAGTCTTAGTATTCACACGCAGGTGCATCAGAGAAATAATAATCCCTGATAAATGCGTTTCATAATAGTGGGTATTGGGTCATTAGAGACAACAAGCTGACACCATCACTTACACAATGATGTTGTTCTGCAGTGAGGGCAAAGATTGGATGTCAGCTGGGCTAGCTGAGGCCAGCAGGGGAGCCAGCTCAGGGAAGAGACTACCATCTTTTACCACGTGGGTCTGGAGCAGCACTGACACCATCGTGGACAGGTACTTATCTGGCAACTGGAAAAACAGAAGCAAATACCAGTATTGTATCAGCAAGAATGTGGACTGTGTAATCAACTGGACTAAACAGACTCTATGCGTGAAGCACAGACGCAAGAATCCTAGGAAGAGAGAACCAAATGTGGTTAGTGTATAGGTTTCACATGCACGTCAAAGGGTGTGCTTATTCACCTGCAGTCTCCCCTTGTTTCTGCTGTAGTACTGAAGGATCAGTCTGACGGTGGAGATGTGAGCTGTACTGAGCACTGACCTCAGGCGGCTCAGCGGTATAGTGAAGTACTCCTGGAAACATAGACACATGTGGGTATTAGTCCAAATAAACATACGTTTTACAACTTTACATTATCATTTAGGTGATGATAGTATATCTTACGTTAATGACAAAGACTCCATCACTGGTCACATCTCTTGCCGTCTGCATCAAGCTGGTTAGTACTGTCTACAGAAGAAAAAAAACACACACACATTCAGTTTAGACACTATCTGAAGAGACATTAATGGCAACATATGATCTGGGAGTCTGTTTTGACACATTATGTGAGCCTGTAGTGACTACATGCAAAG
>NW_019479042.1:0-1012 GCF_002814215.2 Seriola lalandi dorsalis | reverse complement strand
AAGGTTTATAACTGGCGTCACTTTGGGCTTTAGGGATCTGTGATTATTCTGTTGATCGATCAATAATTAAAAAATAGGTTAGTTGCAGCCCCTGATTTCCATACTATAATCTAATGGAAATAATGACCGCATGGAAAGTATGAAATCTAAATTACAAACAACAACAACAGATTTTTGAGTGAAAACATGAGGTGAGTTACGTTTGGCTGCCTAAACATGCGATCGGTTGCTCATCTTATCACCACACTGTTTGTCGTTGCTGTCACTTAAACATCTATGTGGATGCGAGGCTTGCTCTTGCAATTAGATGCTGCTGTGAAAACAAAGCACCTGTTGGGCTAATGTCCCACAGGTTTCTATAGTAACCGCCCTGGAGACTGAGTGAGCGCTCCTCCAGGAGAGCTGCTGCGACACGTGTACTCGCTGTGGGATCTGATGTGCGTCCACACTGACAACATCCACAGCCAGTGTGAGGCACTGACAGCCGGGTAGAGGGAGGACCAGACGTCATACTAGTGTTTTCATTTTTCTATGTGCATCCTTTAGTGTATTATACAACAGTTAGTCACACACTACACTGTATTACTCAGGACTAATATTAATTGATATCAATAATAATTCGTTTTCTTTCAAAGGGTCTTTTGAGGCAATTCAACCTGACGCTACTGAACGCTTTATCAGGAACACTAGACTAATACTGGGTAAGGTTTCTCTTTCAGTTCTTCCTGGTTTGGATTCCACAACATGTTGGAAATTTTCCTTTGAGATTCTGCTCCATGTCGACATGATCCATTAACTTCTGCAGGTTTGTCAGCTGCACATTCACGCTGCCAATCTCTTCTTCTACCACATCCCAAAGGCTTCTGCTGGATTCAGATCTGGAGACTGGGTGGGTTAATGTTCTCTGGACTCATTGTCACATTCATGAAACCAGATTGAGACATGAAGCCTTATCATTGCTGGAAATAGCCAGCCACACCATTACACCAGCAGCAGCAGCAGCAGCAGCAGC
>NW_019479041.1:0-1012 GCF_002814215.2 Seriola lalandi dorsalis | reverse complement strand
AGAGTCTCACCTGTACACTGGATGAGCTCAGAGCTGATCAGCAGGGTGCAGACAGTCAAAGTCAAAGCTATGGATGGCAGCAGCATGTTTTTCTGTGTGGACAAAGGCAATGAGAGAAGATCCTAACTGTCAGGTCCACTCAGGAACCAGGTTTATGTTCATCAGATTCAGGTTTCACACTGACAGTCAGTGAGTCTGTGTTCTAAACATCAATGTAAACACAGCTGAACATGTGTGTGATGTGTTGTAATGGTGTGTATATTATACACTACATTTCTGTCAGTCCTCCACTGGTCCAGACTGAAGCGTCCCATCAACCTGTGAGAGATGGACAGCTGGACAGAGATAACAGATTGAGATGTGGATCAGATATTCATGCTGCCCTCAGGATGAACTGGAATAACTGTAGTGATCCTGGTTTTACATGCAGCGCCATCATGAGGTCACATTTAAACTTCTTCAACACAGAACACCTGAAACCAAGTCACCTCTTACACCATGACATTATTACATTATTAACTGTTCACATGTTAGAATGTGTGTACGTTAGTGTGTGTCAGTGTGTACATGTTAGAGGGTGTGTCAGTCTACCTGTGTGTTGATACACATGTAAGAGTGTGTGTCAGTGTGTACATCTTAGTCTGTGTCAGAGTGCACATTTTAGAATGTGTCTCTGTGTGTACATGTTATAGTGTGTAACTGTGTACATGTTAGTGTACGTCAGTGTGTACACATAAGTGTGTGTCAGTGTGAGTATCTTACCGACCAATTAGAAAACAACTAATCAGAATACATATACAAACCAACCAATGAGAATGCGTCTACCGGTGGAGAAAAAGTCCAGGTCCGGGCCAGAGTCTAATACTGTAAGTCTCGACCTCTTCACCAACACTTAACTTTCAACAAGCTGCACTTTTACTGGAGTCAAAAAAGATTCAAAAAAGTCACTGGAGATGGTCAGAGTCCAATGCAATAGAATTTTATTCTTTCACAAGAATAAAAGCGAGATCAG
>NW_019479040.1:0-1012 GCF_002814215.2 Seriola lalandi dorsalis | reverse complement strand
TGTGTGTGTGTGTGTGTGTGTGTGTGTGCTGGTCTGTAGCGTTCTTGTATGTGTGTATGTGTGTATATGTACGTGCGATGTTCCTGTAGGCTCCTGGCTAGCATCAGTGTTGTTGTCAGTAAATGGGTGCTAGCAAGAGGAAGGTCATGTGGTAGCCAGCAGAAATTATGTCCAGGACAAAGATGCACTGTATGGAACCAACCCTTATTACCACACAATTTCCCTCATCTCTCTCTCTCTCTCTCTCTCACACACACACACACACACACACACACACACACAGACAGCAGCTGTAACACAACATGAAGGGGTGAGCAAGCACGGGCTCCTTTTTTTACCACACGCAACATTAACATACTTGTCGTACTTGCCATTAAATGGTGACTTCCTCCTTCTTTTGTGGTTATAGAATTCAACACAGTTACCATCACCATTAAAGCCCCTGAAAATTCGGCTTCAAATCTGATCCTGTATTTCTCTATGATATCAAATACTCAAGACTAACAACAAAAGCAACAAAAGTTTGAAAAACATCTTTCATAAAGAGTTGGATCACCACCATCCCACTGGCGGTCATTAGATCCTGATTCAAATGCTCCTAAACCTGCAAGTAATTCACATCATCTTTTTCCAACCTAGCCCCGCCCACTTCAAATCAGTGAGAAAAGCACAAAGAAAAAAAAAACAAAAATGTGAAATGTAGAAAACTCTTAGTAAGAAGCTGATTGAGAAAATAGGACTCAGGGGCTTTAACCTAACCTACAGTGTGTTATTCAGTGTATTCGAAAGCGTGTTCTTGACTTACGATGTGGAGCTTCAAGAAGTCTCCGAGACCAGAGGAGCTATCCACCCTCACCAGGACAGCATCCTTCAGGTGCGTGCTGAAACCAATGGCTAGCCGGTCTGCCCTCGTGCTGGGACGGTCATTTGGCGGCCACGTGTATGTGATCAGTCCACCATCTCGCCCAAATATGTACGTTGTTCCCGCTGCAGAAGAAAAAAAAAAAAAAAA
>NW_019479039.1:0-1012 GCF_002814215.2 Seriola lalandi dorsalis | reverse complement strand
ACACACACACACACACACACACACACACAGAAACAAACGTTGCCTCTGAATATATTCCAGGCAGCAATCATATTGTCATAACATGAGCAGTTTAGTAGTATATGAACATGATTTCTATCAGACAGGTTTGGGCTGCTTTGTCTTTTTCTCTGTGATTCACTCTTTTGTGTCTTTGTCTCCTCTAGTCGCTGTGTTTGCACTGTAGTGCTGCAGTTCTCTATCTGGTGACAGCAGTGGTAGATGCTCTGACAGTCACTGAGGCCATTAGGGGGCGACATAACTACAACTGCTGGGCAGCATCTGCGGTAAGAGCACCCCTGTCAATATATTTGCTAACGTTCATTCAAAAAATCTTTAGTTATTATCTATGTATTTCATTTCCTCACTGTAGTTTGTGTGTCTGCATTACAAACAACAAAACAAGAGCAGCCCCGTGTTGTAAAAACCACTGAAGTGCAGGATTCTCCCGCATGAATTTACGAAAAATTAGTGAAATGACAACAAGCACACATGCAGTGTAATCCAGGGTTTCTGCAGCATAGTGTAACTTTACATATCCAGATACGGACCCCAAGGTCATGTCCTCAGTATTGGAATGAGGAGATTTGAATGACCTGTGGAGCAGTTCAAATTAGTAAAGTAAAAAGTACACATGGTGGCTTTTTAGGGCTAATTTACACAATGATACCTCTCTATAAAGTTAGGGGACACACAAGAGATAGATTTTGAAAAACTGTAAAAATCAAAGCAGCATAGTCTGCCTCTGTTATAGGTGTATCTCCAGAGACACTGGACCCTTCTTAATGATGATATCAGCAGGGGTTATCTTTTCAAACAGAGCTACAGAAGACATTATACACTTCTTTTAACAGTCTGAGTATTTCTCCTTTGATGAGTAAACTAAATATGCGCATAAAACCGGTGTAATGTACCTTTAGGAAAAAAATTAACAAATGAATAACATAGTAGGCTGTTATAATGATTAGAATTAGTCATTTGCCACCAGGAGCGG
>NW_019479038.1:0-1012 GCF_002814215.2 Seriola lalandi dorsalis | reverse complement strand
GGCCAGATTTATTTTGCTACCCGTGGAGGCTTGACCGATTGGGCCTCTGGGCTCATCCTTCCAGTTAGGGTGAGGAGCTCAGACATCCAGAGGGAGCTCGGAGTAGAGTCGCTGTTCCTTCATGTCAAAAGGAGCCAGTTGTTTGGAGGTTTGAAGACACACAACCTCCTGGGTGCCCAAACCTCTGCTGGAGGGATTAGATATCCCAGCTGGACTGGGAACGCCTTGGGATGCCTCATGAGGAGCTGGAAAGCGTTGTCGGAGAGAGGGACAGTTCATCACTGCAGCCCAGTTTCTTTTTTTAAATGAACTCCTTATTGGACAATTGGACTAATATCTCACAATTTAGGTGCAGGGCCAACATCTGGCGCAGTACGTTGAATGCTCTCTGTATAGCAAGGCAAAAACTATGGATGTGGAGGAACCCTAAACATGCCTTATCCCTATTTATTTCCCATAACCACCATCTTTCCCTGACCTCATCTGTTGTCATGTGTAGATGTACAAAGACAGAATTTTCAAAATGTTGGACATTAAAAAAACTGAAAAAGATTATTAAACAAATTCTGGGTTTTGCTGAAACATCCAATGTCAGAGTTCTTGACTAGCAGTTGGGTCAGACTATTTTACCTTACAGTATAGCTATATAATTCTGATCCTCCAGCTGGACCTTCACCTTCAGCTGTTTATGTTATTTTACATATATGAATAGAAGCAGCTTCAGTGTGAAAGTATCAGAGCAAACAACTTGAACATTTGTCAAATAGTGAAGAAGAGAGATGAGGGAGAACAGAGAGTTTCAAAGTGAACAGAGTGAATGAGGTGTGTGTGGGTGGGTGTGAGGGGGTGGGTGGGGTTGCAGTCGGTGGTGTGAGATCAAAGGGATAGAGGTGTCTGTGGAGGTAAAGAGAATCTGAGGCCTGAATGTAAACAGGGTCATTGGAGAGAGATGAGCCATGGAGACTGGAAATACTCAGTACTCACACACACACACACACACACACACACACAC
>NW_019479037.1:0-1012 GCF_002814215.2 Seriola lalandi dorsalis | reverse complement strand
TTTTAAAACTAGCAGTTGGTGAAATGATGAATGCCATTTATCACTGGGACAGAGCAGACGATTGTAGGTGGTCATGCAAGGACAGTAAATTCCCTTTGACAGGTGGCACTGTAAGTTAGGGGTTTTGCTAACGCTAGCTACTTAGCGCTCAGATACGTTCAGAAAGATGACAAAAGACAATAGCATGCTAACTAGCCAAGCAGCTACTTACATGCTACTTTTTGTATGACCCACACATTGATCCCGATCTCTAGGAACCACAACACTGAAACGACCAGTAACGTGTATTCCGTCTTGAACAGGACCAAATGTTTGTCCTGCCACAGTGTGTGAAGCTTCCCCCACAGTGGGGACGGGGAACCGGGAGACTTTCTCCGTACACCTCCTGCCATCTCGGTGGCGTACAGGCGACGTGGAGAGAGGCCGTAAATGACATGCGCCAAATTTGTCACGTGACGCAACGTAATCCTACGTCATGTGACATGGACAACAAGGTTCAATTGAATGTGTCAAGTTTAGACGTTTCTCTTCTCTGACAGGTAAGAAAACAAACCTATTATTTGTCTTACTTGATCAATAAGACATATATACTTTTATACATGAATTATAGTTGCACGTATGGTTAGCTAAAGTTTAGTCCTTCATAGTCAGACCTATCTCCACTGGGCTGTGCTAGCGATGGATAATGCTAACGATAGTTGTTTTACAAAACATAAATTGTAAGGGGTCACTGCTGATGCTGCCATAGCAACGTTAGCTGACTAGCAGCTAATATTAGCTGACCAAGATTTGAAAGAAAATGATCTCATTTAAGTGAGAATGAAAATAATGAAAATTGACTGTCTGCATATTGTTCCCTATTTTTTAATATCAGCATTGACTTTATGCTGTGACTGCTGCTTTTCGAGGAAGTCAAATGCTAAATTCTAACAAGCTAGTTAAAGTTGTCATATTGTCTTTGTGTCTTTCTGTTACCTTCATAGTTTGGGTTTATTATTGCAATTTTATCTGC
>NW_019479036.1:0-1012 GCF_002814215.2 Seriola lalandi dorsalis | reverse complement strand
GTTGGATCCTTCGTTCCTTGGTTGGATCCTTCGTTCCTTGGTTGGATCCTTTGTTCCTTGGTTGGATCCTTCGTTCCTTGGTTGGATCCTTTGTTCCTTCGTTGGATCCTTCATTGGATCCTTTGTTCCTTCGTTGGATCCTTTGTTGGATCCTTCATCGGATCCTTCTTTGGATCCTTCGTTGGATCCTTTGTTCCTTCATCGGATCCTTCATCGGATCCTTGGTTGGATCCTTTGTTCCTTCATCGGATCCTTGGTTGGATCCTTTGTTCCTTCATTGGATCCTTCATCGGATCCTTGGTTGGATCCTTTGTTCCTTCGTTGGATCCTTCATTGGATCCTTTGTTCCTTCGTTGGATCCTTCATTGGATCCTTCTTCGGATCCTTCGTTGGATCCTTTGTTCCTTTCACGGATTCTTCATCGGATCCTTCGTTTGTCTGATGGATCGATGGGTGGGTCCTTCGTGGCCCTACCTATCCCTACAACCGCACTAGTGATGACTTACTGCTCAAAGAGAAAACATGGCGGACTCTGCAAACGAAACAGTGGCCGAGGATAAATGGGAATTTATCCGTAGACCAGACCATCTTATTTCGGTTCAGCCTTCACGGTCTACACGATTTAGCCCCTGAATTGGGACACAACAGAATATTTAGGAGATTCTTTACATGTATTGATTGATATTGACATTCCTGGGTCAGGTCCCGTTCACATCAGCCTCAGTGACCACAGAAGTTGTGTTGGCAGTTGCTTTTGACATTTAAAGTTTTTCCACAAACAATCGAAGATAAAATGCTGAGTGAGAAATTATTTCTTTAAGTCCAAATCAAAACAAACTTTGTGTCAATTCTTCTGTTGAATTTGTTTGTCTCTGTCACAGGAAGTTGACGTCTCCATTCTCAGACTGACTCGTGTTTCCCGCCTGAAACGAGCTCATCAACAGACCTGTTTGACTCCAGCGATTCAGAGATCAGAGACGACATAAAAGTTTTTTGTTTTGTTTTTTTTTTT
>NW_019479035.1:0-1012 GCF_002814215.2 Seriola lalandi dorsalis | reverse complement strand
GTGTGTGTGTGTGTGTGTGTGTGTGTGTGTGTGTTTGTGTGTGCGTAGCTGCACATGCACATGTGTGTGCTGTATGCGTGCTAATGTGTGCGTGTATATACACTCAGGGGTGATATTAGTTAATCATAGCCTTCACTCAGCATAAATAAAGACCAATTACTGTGCTTCCCTATGGGCCCCTCACTATTAGCACACTAAAGACCCCAAAGAGTGCTGCCCCATAGCTAATACAGCCTTGGTATAACAGCCAGCCTGCTGAATCATGATGATAAGCACTACAGAGGGTAGCAGAAGGACAACACTCACAACATATAAAGACAGGGGCTGGATTAAACATATAGGCACCAGTGGAGATCAGAAAGTGCAATAATCAAAAGAATAATAATGATGCTGAGTCTTATAATCAGGATAAACGTATACCTTATTAGAAGTTAAAAGCCTCAGAATTAGCTTCACTTTATTTGCCAAGTACGGAGGAACTTGTCCAGCTAAAAATGTGATTGCTGGACAGTGAAAGAGATGAACCAGGTAATAAACGAGGTAATAGACTAAACATATCATTACATAAACACTAATGATATGTGCTGTGACTGTAGTACAGTCAGTCTGCTGTCATATTGTGCATTATACTGTGTAATAACACACTGCCTTTATACCAGTCCTAGTTCATAAGGTCAAATGACCTCCTGTGTGTAGGGTTCAAACATCACTAAATCAGCTTACAGCAGACACAAAACTCACAGACACACTCACACACAGACACACACACACAATAACTGTGACAGGAATGGCAATCAGAGAATGAGACATTGCTATAAATTCTCTCAGAGATACATTTAGATAAGGAGTGTAAAAAATGAGATAAGATAGATAAGACAGCAGGATATCAGAGTCAAACTCAAGATCAAAGTGCATACAGCCGTAGACTACACAGTGAGGGAAGGGCCTATCATGTGTGTGCAACAGTTGTACACTACCTGTGGGATACAGCTATGATATTCAAAAGCTGATG
>NW_019479034.1:0-1012 GCF_002814215.2 Seriola lalandi dorsalis | reverse complement strand
CACGCTCTGAGTCATGCACTGAAGAGCAAACTTTGTCAAGCTGGATTAACACTCACAAGCTCCCAAGCAGGAAGGCAATTACTTGTGTTAACACTGATATCCACTGTAACACCATGACGACTGATTTCTCTTTGTGTCTGTCTGTGTGTGTTTATGTGTGTGTGTGTGTGTGTGTGTGTGTGTGTGTGTGTGCATGCGTGTAAAGGAGAGAGAAAAGATAAACAGCTTTCTTCCCTTCTTACCTAACATATATCCCATAGAGGCTTGAATGCAATAAAGACAAACAGTAATGAGGTGACACACTGGATGTGTGTGTGTGATAGAAAGAGAGAGAGTGTGAGAGAGAGAATGGCTAATTTGCACCTCTTGAGGACTCTATGACTTCATTTGAAACCCCATTGCATTGGAACTACGTACCATGAAACGCTATGAACCTCGTTTCAATTAAAAGAGAGTGTGGGCAAAACAATGAACAGTGCTGCAAACCAACCGGTAATTGAGGTTTGGAGGTGCTGTTTCATTTTATATTCAGGCTCATGCACAGAAAAGGTGGCCCTCAATCTCAAAAAGCATACATTTTTTGAAGTAGTTTTTAGAATAAGCTCATTTGTGTTGGTGTTTGCGCTGGGAGTGTATTTATAGTTATCTTCTTCACACTTTACTCACAGGAGCTGCGACTGAAAAGTTTCCACACATGAAACTTTCCCCAAACTTTCCCTAAACATACTTTCAGCGGCAGGAGTGTTCTTTTTTTTGTTCCACCCATCCAACTTCTGTGCTCACTTTTTTGTCTCATGTTGCTTTTTTCCTTCAGATCCACTTAGATGTTGCTGCTGTGCAGCAAGGTCACCCCTATCAGCACCACCACCTTTATTTATCTTTTTAGACCTCACACTGGCAGACCCCACCCTCACTCACCCATAACCCCCTCCCTGCCTCACGCACGCACACATTCATGCACACGCCTCAACATCCGCTCGATTCACTATACATGCATGCCTCCCTGCCCGTG
>NW_019479033.1:0-1012 GCF_002814215.2 Seriola lalandi dorsalis | reverse complement strand
GAGGGTGGAGGGTGTAGGTTTGGAAGAAGAAAAAATAATAAATAATACAGACAATTTCTGATAATGTTGTATTTGCATCCATCCAAAAAAAAATAAAAATAAAAATTAACTATAAATCAAAGTAAAATGTGGATCCAGAACTTTTAAAAGTGTTTCAACAACCTCCACCTATCAGAGAGCAGCTTGTATTTAGCCTGACAGGCAAAAACCAGGGCAAGAACCAGGTGCTGCAGTTCAATGCTGTGAGTTTACAGTAACTGCAGCTGAAGGCAACTTAAAGGAGCAACTCTGAGCTTCTTCTTCTTTAGTTGTCAACTGGACGTTCAGACAAAACATCAGAGAGATTTTAGTGAGTAAATCAAACTGAAAATGTAGAAATGGGTGCTGGGAAAATTACAGGATTTTGAAAAGTAAGGGCTGTAATGAGGATCCGCCTGCCCCTTAAAATCTGACTTCAGCGATTAATCAGTGATTTAAAATTGCTGTTGACTAATTTTCTTACAATTAACTAATAATGACGCTTCTTTGGGACAAAAAGAGTCATTTTTAATAGTCAAGTTTTAGTGCAGTTTATTGCATTTATCTTTTTAAACTCAGATGAGGACGTCCTGCTGGTTTAACACGGCGTGACACAGTAGACGTGGATCTGAATCTCGTTAAGAGTCAGAGGAAGTTAAATGATAAAATAAGAAGCACGGTGCGGGGATGAATGAAGGACTACAGTGAGTGAGTGTGTGTGTATGCATGTGTGTGTGAGTGTGTGTAAACGTCCCAGTGTGAAGCAGACGTATCTCGGTGTGAAGTGATGAGCAGACTGCGGGAGCCGGGATTTCCTTTCGCTCCTTATTTATCAACGCCATCCTTCCGCCATCTTGCAGGCTGCAGTTCTTTTTTCTATCAGTCCACATCTGTCCTGCTTGTCACATGCTGTTCATCACCACAGAGACGTGCTCATTTCAGGCAAATTAAAAAAAAAAAAAAAATCTTAAAATAGTCTTTGGTTTCAAAGGGA
>NW_019479032.1:0-1013 GCF_002814215.2 Seriola lalandi dorsalis | reverse complement strand
GTGGGTGGGGATTATTCAGCGAGTTTGAAGCAGGACATCCTGCAGCCGAGGGAGGAGTGTATGAATGAGCCAGAGAGGGAGTCTGTTGGGAGTGACACGCAGGCCTCCAAACCACAGACACTGGAGAAAGGCAGGCAGGCAGACACACACACACACACACACACACACACACACACGATCACTCTCACAAAAATCCTTCAACCCAGCTTCAACTCCTTCCTTGCACTGGGAGAGGCATGCAAACTGCACAGTGTCTCCACAACGGGCTCATTTCCACTCTAATCTAATGATGTCAAGAATATGTGCGTGTGTACAGAAGGAATCTATGGAATGTAAACAAGACTTAAAGGTTTCCTATTGACTTCACAAAGGCAGCAATTACTCTGAGAAATGAGAGGGCACAGAGCGAGACTGTAGCTTCGCCACGGTAACAACAAATTACAACCACTGCACATTTTAAAAATACACAAAAGGAAACTACAGAAAAAAGTAATTTATATTGTGTTATATTGTGTTATGTTTATATTCATGGAGCTTTTTAGGATAATACCACGTTCCTTAACCTGCTGTTTCAGACTCACTCTAGCCAGAGTCTGAGCTATTGTGTTATTTTTATAGTGATCTGCCAGAGACCAACTCCTTTCCGCTGTAGTCTGCTGCTTTTGAGGTTCCCTCAGTTAGTCAGCAAGCTTTAAGGAGTGACTATAACCAGGGACAGTCCAACCAGAACCTTCCATGACTTGGAGAAGAAGGATACAATGAAATAAGGGACTGTCACTGAGCCTAATTGTTAGCAAACTACAAAAACTTTTGGTATGTTGGTTATAAGACTTCATCTCTTAATACATATACAATATACATATACAATAAAATCACAGTTTACAGAATTGTCGTGACTCGGGATGGTTAACTGACTGTGGCTATTTTGTAGTGATTCTGCAAGGGCTCCAGGCTGAGACCAAAATGGTCACATATGTGACATTTTTTGTGTGTGTGTAAGTTAAAGTTTAACA
>NW_019479031.1:0-1013 GCF_002814215.2 Seriola lalandi dorsalis | reverse complement strand
AGGCACCTGAGCTAAATATCAAATGTTATAGTAAAGACTCTGAATACCTATGCTATGCGCTATCTCAGTTTTTTTCCATTGCAATAAGATTTTTAATTATGGGATATTGAGTTAGATTGATGAGGGATTTTTTTTTTCTTCTTTAGTATAAGGCTACAACATAATTGGACATCAGGGTTTGGTTTCTGTTCTGACATGCAGCATGCATTCTGGGACCTCATACACACAGGCATGTGTCTTTCTAAACTATGGCCAATCAATTCAATTTGCCACAAGTTATAGACATATCAAGGATAATAAGCAAAGAGGACATACCAGACCATAATTTGGTCTCAACAATATTCTAAGAGATTAAATTTTTGATTTTTAATAAAAACTACATCTACAAAAGTGAAGGGGTCTGAATCCTTTCTGGAGTCAGTATCTTCTGATTAAATTGTTGGGATAAAGGGTCAAGCCCT
This sequence comes from Seriola lalandi dorsalis, assembly GCF_002814215.2. NCBI lineage: Eukaryota > Metazoa > Chordata > Actinopteri > Carangiformes > Carangidae > Seriola > Seriola lalandi. The sequence continues at coordinate 552 of NW_019479031.1, read as the reverse complement.
TGGAGAAATTTAAGTATGTAACAAGGAACTCCACAGTAAATTGAGTAGTTGAGTCAGACTCAGCCACATGTTTGAGCCTCAGTCAGACCCAAACTTGGGAGTTTTTTGAAGAGTGAGAAGTCTGTTGTGCACCAAAATTGGGGACGAGAGGACATAAGGATGGTCAGCGTAGTTATTCGTTTATGGTGTTTGTTAGCTTGTAACTGGCAGTGACTGACACATGTTAGAGGCTGTGCTAATGCAAACTATTGCTCTCTTGCTGTACTAACATGGTTATGGTAACCAGTGAAAGAGCAAAGAGTATCAAGACGGTTAACATTTGAGGAAACATTGAGAGACTCAGCCACACATTTGAACCTCAGTCAGACCCAGACTCAGATGAGGAGTCTATTATGAACAAATCACCATAATATCATGATGACATAATGTTGCGTTACAAACAATGACAATGAATGAGTCCCCCAAGAATAAATCTGTGGCTATATAAAACTGCAACCAAGGAAGAAATCTTCTTTGCTGGATATCAACTGCCAACAAAGACGTAAGAAAGAA
>NW_019479030.1:0-1013 GCF_002814215.2 Seriola lalandi dorsalis | reverse complement strand
CCAAGTGTGGTCTCTCTCTGTTGTTAGAATCTCAGTATTGATTTCAGCCTTGTTACCCATCCCGACTTATTTGTGTCCTTGCTTCTGTAATTTGAATCTCCTCCTCACTGCTCCAAGCAGCACTGAGCGAACTCAACTGACCTTAATGATGGAAGACTTCAATTGATTTCCAGGTCGCATGAGACCGGAGGTTGTGGGAGATATGAAATAAGAGAAATGAGATCCACATGATGTATAACTCTCTGCAGAGTGCTGAAAGTCCGTCTGGGAAACGCAGTTAATCACTAACACAGGGCGATGCAGCAAGGCAGAAAATGGGGGGAGAGGGAATGAATTACAACACTTCATTATGACATAACTCCAGGAATGCTTCAAATGCCCTGTCATGTCTTTTCCTTTTTTATTTTCAGCTTTGATATGGTAAGTGCTGATTGGGAGAAGAGTCACTAAAGCTAGTGGGCTGTTATACAGGATGCCTTCAGGAGAGAGTGTATCAGGGCCATTCTAGGCATATTTTAAAGGATCAGTATCAAAGTTAGTCAAATGCAGGTCTTTTCTCTTCTCTGCTCTACTGTGTTGTACTGCTCTGCTCGGATTCACACACTCCAGAGTGGAGCATTTCCTCTTAAATGTGAGTGACTGAATTCTGACATCCAGGTTGGATACATGGATTCTGTAAGCTCCGACTCTAATTCGTTTTTTTTACACTGGCAAACAGCAATGTACAAAACATTCAGGTAGAAGCTTCTCATTTTTAGCCAGCGCTGACTGTGACTTTCACCAGTTAAAATGAAAAAAGTCGCTGGCAGCAGGTCATATCAGACTAAATAATGCAAATTCAATGTCTAATGTAATGACAGGACAAAATGAAAATGGTCGGGTTTGTGTGCTCTCTGAATGGCAATCTACTGAGACAAAGAGCATTTGTGAGGGAAGAACTTCTGCTCTGTAACACCGCACTTCAATTGCCAGTGGATTGAGTGTTTCTGGAAGAAAGTAATTTATCATACTGT